>NC_090299.1:17398939-17701969 GCF_039906515.1 Pseudorca crassidens
TAATTTCAAAATGTAATTAATATAACATTATAATGAAATATTTTACTTTATTTTTTCATACCAAGTCTTTGTAATACAGTATATATTTTACACTTATAGCCCATCTCATTTTGGGTGCTAAATTTTCAGTAGGAATATTTGAGCTATATTTAGATTTCATAAAATTCATATTTAAAATAGTAAATTCACATTCTCTAAGTTGTTCTAAAAATATTTACATGTTTTAAAATTCTGACCCTAGCCTCCCCTCACTAAGTAATTTTCCTTTAATATTTGCATGCACATTGATAAAACCTGTTCATCCTTCTCACATTTGCCTTTAAAGCAAGAAAATATCAGTTGTGGCAGGCAGAACGATGTGCCCCCACCCAAGATGTCTACATCTTAAACTCTGGAACCGTGAATATGCTATATTATGGGGCAAAGGGGAATTAAAGTTGCAGACAGAGGTAAAGTAGCTAATTATCTGACAATAAAATAGATTATTCCGGATTATCCTAGTGGGTCCAACATAATCACAAGGGTCCTTAAAAGAGGAAGAGAAAACCAGACAGAGAGATGGCAGCTTAACAAAGACTCTGCCCAATGTTGCTAGCTTTGAAGATGGAAAAATTGGGTCACAAGACAAAGAATGTAGGTGGTCTTTAGAAGCTGTAAAAAGGAAGGAAAAAGAACTCCTCAACAGCCTTCAAAAGGAATGCAGCCTACCAATATCTAGACTTTATCAGTAAACCCCATTTCTAACTTCTGACCTCCAGAAATATAAGATAATATATTTGTTTTGTTTTCAGCCACTACATTTGTGGCAAAGTGTTACAGCAGCAATAGGAAACTAATGCATCAGTTTCAAAATCAGGTCTTTCCAAGTTTAGCAAATTCACTAACTCTCATGTCAATTCAGTACTATAAAACTAGAATTTGGTTTTCCAGCTTCTTGGCCAGCATGGAAGAATACTGGAAGTCTTCAATCCACCCTAACAATTAACAAACTGAACAAACTATAACAGAAAATCAACAACTCATTTTAGATGAGTGACAGATGGGAGGTCACAGGGCAAACTACTGTCCCCCAAATTGGAAAGACAGACACATGGATACAGAGAATCAAACATAACTGGAACAGAAACTCATGAGTAGAAGCCTCTGTGGAAACCAGTACCAAGTACCAAGGTAGGAAACCAGTACCAAGGTAGGAAAACCTAAACTGTAATTGACATTGCTATAAGATTAGTGTGGACAAATCTGAGAGACAGAAACTGCAGGGGAGCCTAGTCATAGAGAGACCCCAATATTATTGTGAGCTTTACCACCAGGAGCTCTACCACTTTCTCACAGTGAAGATCAGAGGAAAATTCCTTTGTGCTTCCAGCAGAAGAAGAGAAAACACAACCATTGTGAAACACACCAGAGCCTTTGGTTCTTCTTAACAAGGCCTACCCTAAAAGAAACTATCTCACCAGAGCTTTAACCATTGGGGTTTTGTCAGAGTCTAACCAACCCAGGTAAAGGGAAACACCGAACTTGACCCCATTCTAGTGTTCCACATGAGAGAAAGAAAATACTCAACCCTAGACCCCTATTGCACAATAATTATGTTATATGATAAATATTGCTACAATGGCAACCATATTAAAATATATAAACCTATCAAAGTAACATGCTATACACCTTAAACTTACACAGTTTCATATCAAATTTATTCAATAATAAAAGAAGAACAGATGGGCAATTAAATCAGAGACGTGAAAAGTCTAAGAAATAATAAAAAAGGAATGATAGAGATCAAAAACACTGTAACAGAAATAAAGAATGCCTTTGATGGTTTCATTAGTAGACTGAATACAGCTAAGGAAAGAATCTCTGAGCATGAGGATATGTCCATAGAGATTTCCAAAACCAAAAAGCAAAGAGGAAAAAGACTGGAAATAAAGGAACAGAGCATGCAAAAACTGTGGGACAACTACAAACGGTATAAAATATGCATAACAGGAATACCAGGAGACGAAAGAGAGAAAAGGACAGAAGAAATAGTTGAAGCAATGGTCACTGAGAATTTTCCCAAATTAGTGTCAGACATCAAACCAAAGATTCAGGAAGCTCAGAGAACAAGCAGAATAAATGCAAAAAACAAACAAACAAAAACACCCTACACTTAGGCATATCATAATAAAACTGCAGAAAATCAAAGATAAAGAAAAACTCTCGAAAGAAGCCAGAGGGAGAAAAACATCTTATCTATAGTGGAATAAGAATTGCATCCTACTTCCCAGAAATTGTGCAAACAATATGAGTATAGTAAAATATTTTAAAATGTTGAGAGAAAAAAATCAACCTGGAATTCTGTATGCTGCAGAGTTATCCTTCAAAAGTGAAGAAAATATAAAGACTTTCTCAAAAAAAAAACTGAGGGAATTTGTTGTCAGTAGAACTGCTTTGCAAGAAATGTCAAAAGACATTCTTGAGAAGGAAGGAAAATGATTTGGGTCAGGGAGACCTTCAAGATGGTGGAGGATTAAGATGTGGAGATCACCTTCCTCCCCACAAATACATCAAAAATACATATACATGTGGAACAACTCCTACAGAACACCTACTGAACGCTGGCCGAAGACCTTGGACTTCCCAAAAGGCAAGAAAATCCCCAAGTACCTGGGTAGGGCAACAGAAAAAGAAAAAACAGAGACAAAAGAATAGGGATGGGACCTGCACCTCTGGGAGGGAACTGTGAAGGAGGAAAAGTTTCCACACACTAGGAAGCCCCCTCACTGGTGGGGATGGGGTGGGGAGAGCTTCAGAGCCACAGAGGAGAGTGCAGCAACAGGGGTGAACAGGGCAAAGTAGAGAGATTCCCACACAGAGGATCAGTGCCGACCAGCACTCACCAGCCCGAGAGGCTTGTCTGCTCACCCGCCGGGGCGGGCGGGGCTGGGAGCTGAGGCTTGGGCTTCGGAGGTCAGATCCCAGGGAGAGGACTGGGGTTGGCTGCGTGAACACAGCCTGAAGGGGGTTAGTGCACCACAGCTAGCTGGGAGGGAGCCAGGGAAAAAGTCTGGACCTGCCGAAGAGGCAAGAGACCATTGTCTCGGGGTGTGTGAGAAGAGGGCCTTCCTGCTTCATGTGCCCACAGACTACGGAGCACCCCTTAAGTGAGCTCCAGAGACAGGCATGAGCCACAGCTATCATGTCAGACTCCAGAGGTGGGCACGGACCACTACCACTGCTGCCACTGCCACCAAGGGATACTGCGTGCAAGGGCAGATCACTACCCACACCTTCCCAGAAGCCTGTCCAGCATGCCACTGCCATGATCCCAGGATCCACGGCCAACTTCCCTGGGAGAATACACAGTATGCTGTAGGTTGCTGCAATGTCACACCAGCCTCTGTTGCTGCAGGCATGCTCTTCACATTCCAATTATGACTACCATACTGCTCCCTCTCCCCAGCCTGAGTGAGCAGCAGAGCCCTAATCAGCCTCTGCTTTAACTCCCTCCTGTCTAGGAGGGGAACAGATACCTGAGGGTGGCCTACATGCAGACGTGGGGACAAAACTAAAGCTGAACCCCAGGAGCTGTGCGAACAAAGAAGAGGAAGGGAACTTTCTCCGTGCAACCACAAGAGCAGCGGACTAAATCCCCACCATCGGCTTGGTAAACCCTGCATGTGTGGAATACCTGAAGAGACAACGAATGTCCCCAAAATTGAGGCAGTGGACTTTGGGGGTAACTATGGACTTGGGGTTTGCTTTTGGTGTTTGATTTGTTTTTGGTTTTATGTTTATCCTAGATTCGTTTTTAGTGATTGTTTTCATTTGTGGGTTTGTTTATAGGTTTGGTTGCTCTCTTCGTTTTGTTTTTGTGACTGTGTAGGTATGTTTCTTTGTGTGATTCTGTCTGTTTAGTTTTGCTTTTACCATTTGTTTTGGGGTTCTGTCTGTTCATTTTTTTGGTTTGTTTGGGTTTTTTTCCCCTTCCTTTTCTTCTGAGCTGTGGGGCTGGCAGGTCTTGGGGCTCCAGCTGGGTTTTGGGCCTCAGCCTCCGAGGTGGGAGAGCCAAGATCAGGATGTTGGACCACCACAGCCTCCTGGCCCCATGTAATATTAATCAGCGAGAATGCTCAAAGAAATTTCCATCTCAACACTAAGACCCAGCTCAGTTCAATGGCCAGGAAGCTCCAGTGCTGGATGCCCCATGCCAAACAACTAGCAAGACAGGAACACAACCCCACCCATTAGCAGAGAGGCTGCCTAAAGTCGTACTAAGTTCACAGACACCACAAAACACACTACCGGACATAGCCCTGCCCACCAGAAAGACAAGATCCAGCCCCACCCACCAGAACACAGGCACCAGTCCCCTCCACCAGGAAGCCTACACAAGCCACTGAACCAACCTCACCCACTGCGGGCAGACACCAAAACAACGGGAACTACGAACCTGCAGGCTGCGAAAAGGAGACCCCAAACACAGTAAGTTAAAAAAAGTAAGAAGACAGAGAAATACGCAGCAGATGAAGGAGCAAGGTAAACACCCACCAGACGAAACAAATGAAGAGGAAATAGGCAGTCTACCTGAAAAAGAATTCAGAGTAATGATAGTAAAGATGATCCAAAATCTTAGCAATAGAATGGAGAAAATACAAGAAATATTTAACAACGAACTAGAAGAACTAAGGAGCAAACAAACAATGATGAACAGCACAATAAACGAAATTAAAAATTCTCTCGAAGGAATCAATAGCAGAATAACTGAGGCTAAAGAACAGATACGTGACCTAGAAGATAAAATAGTAGAAATAACGGCTGCAGAACAGAATAAAGAAAACAGAATGAAAAGAATTGAGGACAATCTCAGAGACCTCTGAAACAACATTAAATGCACCAACATTCAAATTGCAGGGGTCCCAGAAGAAGAGAAAAAGAAGGGGTCTGAGAAAATATTTAAAGAGATTATAGTTGAAAACTTCCCTAACATGGGAAAGGAAATAGTCAATCAAGTCCAGGAAGTGCAGAGTCCTATAGAGGATAAATCCAAGGAGAAACATGCCAAAATATATATTAATCAAATTATCAAAAATTAAATACAAAGAAAAAATATTAAAAGCAACAAGGGAAAAGCAACAAATAACACACAAAGGAATCCCCATAAGTATAACACCTGATCTTTCAGCAGAAACTCTGCCAGCCAGAAGGGAGTAGCAGGACGTATTTAAAGTGATGAAAGGGAAAACATACAACTAAGCTTACTCTACGCAGCAAGGATCTCATTCAGATTTGGCAGAGAAATTAAAAAACCTTTACAGACGAGCAAAAGTTAAGAGAATTCAGTACCACCAAACAAGCTTTACAACAAATGCTAAAGGGACTTGTCTAGGTGGGAAACAGAGAAGGAAAAGACCTACCAAAACAAACCCAAAACCATTAAGAAAATGGTATTAGGAACATACATATCGATAATTACCTTAAATATAAATGTATTAAAAGCTCCAATCAAAAGATAAGGTGGGCTGAACGGATACTAAAACAAGACCTGTATATATGCTGTCTACAAGAGACCCACTTCAGACCTAGGGATACATACAGACTGAAAGTGAGGGGATGGAAAAAGATATTCCATGCAAATGGAAATCAAAAGAAGGTTGCAGTAGCAATTCTCATATCAGACAAAATAGACTTTAAAATAAAGACTATTATGAAGGACACTACATAATGATCAAGGGATCAATCCAAGAAGAAGATATAACAATTGTAAGTATTTATGCACCCAACATAGGAACACCTCAATACATAAGGCAAATGCTAGCATCCATAAAAGGAGAAATTGACAGTAACACAATTATAGTAGGAGACTTTAACACCCCGCTTTCACCAATGGACAGATCATCCAAACTGAAAATAAGTAAGGAAACACAAGCTTTAAATGACACAATTGACCAGATGGACTTCATTGATATTTATAGGACATTACATCCAAAAACAACAGAATACACTTTCTTCTCTAGTGCATATGGAACATTCTCCAGGATAGATCATATCTTGGGTCACAGATCAAGCCTTGGTAAATTTAAGAAAATTGAAATCATATCAAGTATCTTTTCTGACCACAACGCTATGAGATTAGAAGTCAGTTACAGGAAAAAAAACTGTAAACAATACAAACACATGGAGGTTAAACAATACACTACTAAATAACCAAGAGATCACTGAAGAAATCAAAGAGAAAATCAAAAAATGCCTAGAAACAAATGACAATGAAAACATGATGACCCAAAATCTATGGGATGTAGCAAAAGCAGTTCTAAGAGGGAAGTTATAGCAATACAATTCTACCTCAAGAAACAGAAAAATCTCAAAAAAACAACCTAACCTTATACCTAAAGCAATTAGAGAAGGAAGAACAAAGAAAACCCAAAGTTAGCAGAAGGAAAGAAATCATATAGATCAGATCAGAAATAAATGAAAAAGAAATGAAGGAAGCAATAGCAGAGATCAATAAAACTAAAAGCTGGTTCTTTCAGAAGGTAAACGAAATTGATAAACCATTAGCCAGACTTAGCAAGAAAAAAAGGGAGAAGACAAGTCAACAGAATTAGAAGTGAAAAAGAAGAGGTAACAACTGACACTGCAGGAATACAAAGGATCATGACAGCCTACTACAAGCAACTATATGCCAATAAAATGGACAACGTGGAAGAAATGGAAAAATTCTTAGAAAAGTATAACTTTCCGAAAGTGAACCAGGAAGAAATAGAAAATATGAACAGACAAATCACAGCACTGAAATTGAAACTGTGATTAAAAATCTTCCAGCAAACAAAAGCCCAGGACTGGATGGCTTCACAGGTGAAATCTTTCAAACATTTAGAGAAGAGCTAATACCTATCCTTCTCAAACTCTTCCAAAATATAGCAGAGGGAGGAACACTCCCAAACTCATTCTATGAGGCCACAATCATCCTGATACCACCACCAGACAAAGATGTCACAAAAAAAGAAAACTACAGGGCAATATCACTGATGAACACAGATGCAAAAACCCTCAGCGAAACACTAGCAAACAGAAGCCAACAGCACATTAAAAGGATCATACACCATGATTGGGGGGGTTTAGTCCAGGAATGCAAGGATTCTTCAATATATCCAAATCAATCAATGTGATACACCATATTAACAAACTGAAGGATAAAAACCAGATGATAATCTCAATAGATGCAGAAAAAGCTTTCGACAAAATTCAACAACGATTTATGATAAAAAACTCTCCAGAAAGTAGGCATAGAGGGAACCTACCTCAATATAATAAAGGCCATATACGTCAAACCCACAGTGAACATCATTCTCAACAGTGAAAAACTGAAACCATTTCCTCTAAGATCAGGAACAAGACAAGGGTGCCCACTCTCACCACTATTATTCAACATAATTTTGGAAGTTTTAGCCATGGCAATCAGAGACGAAAAAGAAATAAAAAGAATCCAAATCAGAGAAGAAAGAGTTAAACTGTCACTGTTTAGAGATGAAATGATACTATACATAGAGAATCATAAAGATGCCACCACAAAACTACTAGAACTAATCAGTGAATTTGGTAAAGTAGCAGGATACAAAATTAATGCACAGAAATCTCTTGCAGTCCTATACACTAATGATGAAAAATCTGCAACTGAAATTAAGGAAACACTCCCATTTACCATCGTAACAAAAAGAATAAAAATACCTAGGAAGAAGCCTACCTAAGGAGACAAAAGACTGTATGTAGAAAACTATAAGACACTGATGAAAGAAATCAGGGATGATACAAACAGATGGAGAGATATACCATGTTCTTGGAATGGAAGAATAAACATTGTGAAAATGACTCTACTACCCAAAGCAATCTACAGATTCAATGCAATCCCTATGAAACTACCACTGGCATTTTTCACAGAACTAGAACAAAAAAAATTCACAATTTGTGTGGAAATGCAAAAGACCCCAAATAGCCAAAGCAATCTTTAGAAAGAAGAAAAACGGAGTTGGAACAATTAGGTACCCTGACTTCAGACTATACTACAAAGCTACAGTAATCAAGACAGCATGGTACTGGCAGAAAAACAGAAATATAGATCAATGCAACAGGATAGAAAGCCCAGAGATAAACCCACGCACATCTGGTCACCTTACC
This sequence comes from Pseudorca crassidens, assembly GCF_039906515.1. Taxonomy (NCBI): domain Eukaryota; kingdom Metazoa; phylum Chordata; class Mammalia; order Artiodactyla; family Delphinidae; genus Pseudorca; species Pseudorca crassidens. The sequence continues at coordinate 17,407,100 of NC_090299.1, forward strand.
TTCGATAAAGGAGGCAAGAATATACAATGGAGAAAAGACAGCCTCTTCAATAAGTGGTGCTGGGAAAACTAGACAGCTACATGTAATAGAATGAAATTAGTACACTTCCTAACACCATATACAAAAGTAAACTCAAAATGGATTAAAGACTTAAATGTAAGATCAGACACTGTAAGAGGAAAACATAGGCAGAACACTCTATGACATAAATAACAGCAAGGTCCTTTTGGACCCACCTCCTAGAGAAATGGAAATAAAAACAAAAATAAACAAATGGGACCTAATGAAAATTAAAAACTTTTGCACAGCAAAGGAAACCATAAACACAATGAAAAGACAACTCTCAGAATAGGAGAAAATATTTGCAAATGAAGCAACTGACAAAGGATTAATCTCCAAAATATACAAGCAGCTCATGCAGCTCAATATCAAAAAAGCAAACAACCCTATCCAAAAATGGGCAGAAGACCTAAATAGATATGTCTCCAAAGAAGATATACAGATTGCCAACAAACACATGAAAGAATGCTCAACATCCTTAATCATTAGAGAAATGCAAATCAAAACTACAATGAGGGGCTTCCCTGGTGGCGCAGTGGTTGAGAGTCCACCTGCTGATGCAGGGGACACGGGTTCGTGCCCCGGTCCAGGAGGATCCCACATGCCGCGGAGCAGCTGGGCCCATGAGCCATGGCCGCTGAGCCTGTGCATCCGGAGCCTGTGCTCTGCAACGGGAGAGGCCAGCGTACAGCAAAAACAAAACAAAACAAAACAAAAAAACTACAATGAGGTATCCCCTCACACTGGTCAGCATGGCCATCATCAAAAAATCTACAAACAATAAATGCTGGAGAGGGTGTGGAGAAAAGGGAATCCTCTTGCACTGTTGGTGAGAATGTAAATTGATACAGCCACTACAGAGAACAGTATGGAGTTTCCTTAAAAAACTCAAAGTAGGGCTTCCCTGGTGGCGCAGTGGTTGAGAGTCCGCCTGCCGATGCAGGGGACACGGGTTCGTGCCCTGGTCCCGGAGGATCCCACATGCCGCGGAGCGGCTGCGCCCGTGAGCCATGGCCGCTGAGCCTGTGCGTCCGGAGCCTGGGCTCTGCAACGGGAGAGGCCACAGCAGTGAGAGGCCCGCGTACCGCAAAAAAAAAAAACAACTCAAAATAGAACTACCATACGACCCAGCAATCCCACTACTGGTCATATACCCTGAGAAAACCATAATTCAAAAAGAGTCATGTACCACAACTGCAGCACTACTTACAATAGCCAGGACATGGAAGCAACCTAAATGTCCATCAACAGATGAATGGATAAAGAAGATGTGGCTCATATATAAAATGGGATATTACTCAGCCATAAAAAAACAAAATTGAATTACTTGTACTGTGGTGGGTGGACCTAGAGTCTGTCATGCAGAGTGAAGTAAGTCAGAAAGAAAAACAAATACCATATGCTAACACATATATATGGAATCTAAAAAATAATGGTTCTGATGAACCTAGGGGCCGGACAGGAATAAAGACGCAGCTGTAGGGAATGGACTTGAGGACACGGGGAGGGGGAAGGTAAGCAGGGACGAAGTGAGAGAGTAGCAGTGACATATATACATTACCAAATGTAAAATAGATAGCTAGTGGGAAGCAGCTGTATCACACAGGGAGATCGGCTCAGTGTCTTGTGACCACCTAGAGGGGTGGGATAGGGATGGTGGGAGGGAGATGCAAAAGGGAGGGGATATAGGGATATATGTATACATATAGCTGATTCACTTTGTTATACAGCAGAAACTAACACAATATTGTAAAGCAATTAAACTCCAGTAAAGCTGTTAAAAAAAAAAAAAAAAAAGATATAGGCCAGAAACTTGGAGCTACATAAAGAAAGGAAGAACACTGGAGAAGGAATAATGAAGGTAAAATAAAAATTTTATTATCCTTATTCTTAATCTACCTAATAACGTCTTATTTTTCAAGGTAATAATAGTGACAATGTATTCTATAACTGAGAAGGAAAATCCTCAGTCTTCCTCTTGTGTCTCCTTTACTCTCACTCTACTACCATGCTTGCAACACTGACACCAGATGTGTGTGGATTTTTCCCACACCAAGCAATTCTGCGACACCAGCTTAACTTATTTCTGACCCTATATACCTGTAGACAGCCTCAGATCTTTCAGGTTAAGGGCTCAGTCTCACAAGACTGCATCAAATGCAAATCCAGGTTGTCACTTGTGCTTCTGACTGATCAGCTGTAAATGAAAGGTTCCCACCACCCCCTCTGCAGGCTCCATTAATTTGCTAGAACAGCTCACAGAATTCAGGAAAACAGTTTATTTACTGTTTATCAATTTATTATAAAAAGATACCAACAAGGATACAGATGAACATCCAGATGAAAGAGATTCATAGGACAAAGTATGTGGGAAAGGAGCGCAGAGCTTCCTTGCCCTCTCCTGGCACTCCACTCTCCCAACATCTCCATGTTCATGAACCCAGAAACTCTCCGAACCCTGTGCTTTTGGGATTTTTATGGAGGCTTCATCACATATGCGTGGTCAATAATTAACTCCATTTCCAGCCCCATTCTGCTTTGGAGAATGGGGCATGGGGCTGAAAATTCCAAGCTTCTAATCATGGCTTGGTTTTCCCAGTGACCAACCCCCATCTAGGAGCCATCCAGGAGCCCACCCAGAGTCAGCTCCTTAGAACAAAAGACACTCTTATCATCTGAGAAATTCTGAGGGATTTAGGAGCTTGGTATCAGGAACCAGGGTCAAAGACCAAACATCAGAACAAAAGATGCTCTAGTGCTTTTATGACTTAGGAAATTATAAGAGCTTTAAGAGCTGTGTGTCAGGAACGAAGGGCAGAGACCAATATATATATACATATTTTCTATTTTTCTCACCGTTTTTTAATATACATATATACATACACACACATATATAGTCTTATATATGCTTATGCATAAATAAAGTGAATGACAGCCATCATACAAGAGAAGAGAGGGAGAAATTAGGAATATTTTGTTATTATAAAGTCCTTTCTTGCATTACCTGTGAAGTGGTATAGTGTTATTTGAAAGTGGACTTGAATTATAAATGTATACTGCAAACTCTAGGGGACAATTACATTTAAAAGTAATTTTTAAAAAAGAAATTTAATTGATATACAAAGAAAGGAAAGAAAATGGAATCATATAAAATGTTCAATAAAACCCAAAAGGTGGAAAAAGAGTAGAAAATAAAAAAAAAAACAAGGCAACAATAGAAAACACTAACAAATATAGGAGATATTAATCCAACTGTATCAATAATAACTTTGAAGGTTGTTGGTTTAAATACACCAATTAAAAGACATATTTTCAGAATGAACCTGCTCCCTAAAAAAAACAGTACCCAGTTATGTGTTGTCTACATGCAACCACTTTAAACATAAAGACACATACAGTTTAAAAGAAAAGGGATGGAGAAAGATATACCATGCTAACACTAATTGTTCAAGGGTCAACTGTAATCAAAGAAACCTGTGAACTTTCAAAGAATATATGAATATATATTGAAAAGAATGCTGGCGTCAATCTGTGGAGATTCTTTTTTGTTATGTCTTACTAAAGCCTAAACACCAAGCAAGTAAAGTGAGGAGAGAAGCAAAACATGTCATGGGGAGTGGAGGGTACAAGTGCAGAGCAACTGGTGTGTGCCCCCCAACTATAGAGGGAGAGCCACTAACTCGGCATGAGACCATTGCTCGGTGAGGATTCCAGTAGGGTTTGGTTTGACCTTCTGATTTTTCCAGAGAAGCTGGAATTCAGATTTTTATGGGAGGTCTTTCCGTTTGTTAAGAGTTAGCAACAAATCCAAAAGTTTCAGAAAACATCATGAGTGCCAACACACCAACACACTTATTGACTGAATCCAGTTTGGAGGGCAGCAGTTTTCAAATTCTACTGTATACAATAAAATGTCATTAGGTTTATAGGCAGGTACTGACATGATCTCACGTTTGTCTAAGCTGTATGAAAAATGGATGGAAAGAAGTTATACTTGAAGTGAGAGGATTAGATCAAAATTCATCTACGAGTAGCATCGCATTTTAAGTGACAGCAGAACTAAGCTGATGACAAGATACAAGGTATAGTTTGGAAGTGGAAGCCATAGGACATCATGACAAAAGGAATTGAGGGAATAGATAAGAAGAAGACAAGAATCACTCAAAATTCCTGAGATCTGATTAACTGAGGTTATGGTGATGCTGTCAACTGAAAGAGGGAAGCCAGGAGGAAAAGAAAAGTTGAGAACTTGGAAACAATATAGAGTCCCACTATTTAATATATCACATTTGAAATATAGCTATGCAGGTTGAGATATTCAATAAATAATTAGTAATATAGATTGGGATTGCAAGAGAGACATGAAACTTGAAAATATTGATATTTTACTTATTTAATTTTAATTGAGGTATAGGTAAATGAAGTAAAATAGTTCTATGTATAGAGTTTAATAGTTTTGATAAGCATATACAACTGTGTTACCAATATCCCAGTCAAGATGCAGAACATCGTCATCACCTTAGAAGGTCCAATTTGCCTTCAGAGAAAATCACCCTCCTCCCAGAGACAATAATACCTAGTCTGATTTCTATCTCCACAAATTAGTTTTGCTTGTTCTTGATCTTCCTGTAAATGGAATAATATAGACTTTAGAGACATGGCTTCTTTAGTCAATATGAAGTTTTTGAGATTTAACCATCTGTGTTAGGTGTTCATTCTTTAAGGTATTGCTGAGTAATATTCCATCGTGTGAATGTACTTCAATATGTTTATCAGTTCTCCTCCTGATGGATATTTAAGCTGTTTCCAATACTTTGCTATCATAAGTAAAACTGCAGTGAATATACTTACACAAGTTTTTTTAGGATACAAATATGTTCATTCATTTTGAGTGGATATCTAGAAGTGGAATTGCTGCATCATAATATGGGAGCATGTTTGAACTTTTAAAATAGCTGCCAACATATTTTTCAAAGTGATTGTACCACATTACATTCAGAAAAAACTTTGGATGAGAGGTCCAGTTGTTTTGCATCCTCTCCAACATATAGTCCTTAGTGTTAATCTTTCAAATTTTAGCCATTCTACTAGCTGTGTAGCAATAGCTCATTGTGATTTTAATTTGCATTTCTGATGACTAATGACATTGATCATCTTTTTAGGTGTTTATTGGTCATTCACATATTTTATTTTTTGAAATAGTCTATTAGCCACTGTAATTGTTTTTTTTTTAATTATTATTGATTTTTAGGAATCCTTTGTTGAACATATGTATTTAGAACATTTTCTCATGGTCTGTAGACTTTTTCAGTTTCTTAATGATACATTCTGATAAGAAGATATTTTGAACTTTTATGAAGTCCAGTTAATTTTTTTCTTTTATGTTTAGGATTTTTTTTTTTTTTTTGCTTTTGCTTAAAAATCACTTGCCTTTTCCATTTAGGTTTAAAAATCTATCTCAAGTTAATATTTTGTATGTTCTAATGTAGGAATCAAGGCTAATGCTTTTTTATATGATTATCCAGTTGATTCAGCATCATTTCTTAAAAAGATTGCCCACTGAATTTCATTGGTGCCTTTGTCAAAAATTATTTGACCTTGTACAGGTGAATTTATTTATGTACTCTCTATTCTGGTCCACTGATCTATTTGTCTATCCTCATATCAATATCACACTATCTTAATTAATGTAGTTTTGAAAATATAGATTTGGTCATTGATGTATAGACAAGCTAATGCATCTACATTCTTCATATGTGTCCAAAGCAAACCACAAGAAAAGGTAAAACTGCAAAAAGAAATGATACTGAAGCTCATCAAACTTTACAGAGCATGCAGAGGAAAAATTACCAAAGGAATATACAGGGTGTTAAGAAAGACAGGATGAAAACACAAAGAAAGTATGAACATGGAAATTAAGCAATGAACGGTTTTTAAGAAGCAAAGGTTTCCAGAAGGCTCTGATGCTGCAGAAAGCCATACAGATGGTTTTAAAAAAAATTTAAGGTCATTTGGAAAATTATAAGAAATCCTGATTACCTAAGTAAGGGCAGTTTCAGGAGCGGTGATGGCATATATTTATTCAATGAATACTTATTGATTGCCTAGGCATATTGCAAAGTGCTATGAACAAGATATACTGTCAGCCTTTCTGAAATTTATGGTCCTGCAAACCCAAGAAGTTATATTCCTGTGAAGCAAAAAAAAGAATGGATGATGGGGAAAATAAAATTTAAGGCACAAAAATTCTTTATAGGGTGACAATAAAAGAAAGAAGTTAACATTTGGTGGCTTTATGTGAAGACATGTTGAGAAAAGGATATTGTTTGTTTTGAAACTGAGCAGAACCCTGAGGGGGCCTTCCCAGGGATTGATCCTCCCCCTCCTTGTTCCTTGCCTCTTGTTTGTAAAAAAGCTTTAGTATCCTAGGCCTCCCCAGAGTTCCAAAGAACAAATTTAATCAGAGAAATGAAAAAAAATGCAGAAACAAAGGAAAACCATCAGGCAACAAAAAATAATAATACTTTAGCCATAAAACAAAGTCAAGAACCTTTATTTCCTCCCAAAGGGCTATAGATAAAATCCTGAGCCATATCCTTGAGTTGTTTTACAGATACTAAAACCACCATCAGGTAAAACAAATTAAGTACATGCTGACCACCAGCATGTAGACCTCAGATAGGTTGGAACCAGAAGATTGATGATTGAGATTCCTGAAACTTCACCGTTACCTTACCATCAACGAATCAGAGAATTGAGCACAAGCTGATCGTGCACCCTGCCACCCTCTCCCTCACACTGTCAAGCTATCCTGGAATTTGGGTCTTTTGAGCATGAGGCTGCCTGTTTTCCTTGCTTGGCCCTGTAATAAACATTGTACTTTCCTTCACCACAAAAATAAACTGGCTTTACTGCATGTTGGGGAAACAGACCCAAGTTTGCTTTGGTATAGTTTTAGTTTCAAGTCAGGGAATGTTTCTGTAAGGTTTTAGGCAAAGTGGAGGGTAAAAGTATAGTGAAATTGAAAAATATTCTGGGGAAACTGTAGTAATGATGGATTAAGGCACATAAAGAAAACAAGATGGGACTCCCTCAAAAAAAGCAAAAGTAAAGATTAAGTTTTAGAAAGAAACAAGGGTATTTATTTCTCAAAAACTGATGGAAAGTAGGGAGGGAATCGTAGGAACAGAAGTAAAATTGAGAGGACTATGTAATGTCATTCATGAGCTCTCGGTTCTTGGAGGGGGATTTGCTGAAAGATGGAACTAAAGCAAGAGACCTAAAGTGAGTGATGAAGAGCTGAAGGAGCTGTTATGGGAAGTAATAGAAGGCAGTGATCAAGATAACTAAAAGGAATAATAAAAGCACTAAAGATTCTCCACAACTTAGAGATTGTGGATTAAAGATACAATCTTAATGTACAGATACATAATTTTCTCCAGACTCCTTTACTGCCAGGGGAAAGGAGTGGGAGATATGGGGGAAAACAAAACAAAACAAACAAACAAACAAAAAACGCTTGATTTAACTTGGGTTAGCTTTGATGGGCCTATATAGTACAAAAGGAAGAGCTGGAGAATTTTACTCTTTTGGGAATTTTGTTTGAAGGGATTACCAATAAGCTTCAATACAGAAGACAAGAAAATTAGGATGACCAATCGAGTGAAGACAGCAATAACTAAGAGACCTGAGGTTAGAAAAATGGGGGAGTTGGGGAGGCATAAGGGCGGTGTGCTGGAGGCAGCTGTTTCCAGCTAAAGAGAGCTGATTGAGAGAATTTCTTCCCAATTTTGTATTCAAGGAAATCACAGTGGTAACTTGAAATCAGCCACAGTGGAAGTATTTACACCAAGATAATCAGCAACTTCTACAAATCAGTCCTTCTCTTTTCTTTTTTTTCTCAGAGATCTAGTTGTTAAACATCTACCAGCACACCACTGCTGGGATCAGATTGCATGACTTCCAATTTTCTTTTTTCCATGGGTGATAACAAGCATTAGGATGCTGTTTTGGGGAATGGAGTTAAGTTTACTATCAAGTAGCTATATGCTTCTATTAATAAAAATCTATTAATAGCGACACTAAAGTCATCTAAGATGAGATCAGGAGAGGACGGTGTTGAATTGGGAGTAAAAAGAGTCATGAATATGGAGGAAAGAACATGATGTCCTTGAATAACACTGAAGACAATGGAGAGAAGACAGTGGACTTGGAAAATGTGAAGTTAATAAAAAGAGGTTGGGAATAGTTGTCAGTGAAAGAATTTGAATGTCCTAGTAACAATTTAGAAGTATTAACTGACTAGAATAATTGACAGTGCCTAGCACATAGTAGGTTTCTGATAAATGTTTTGTTGTTTTTATTTAAATCCTGCACTAAGTTTTTTTGCCAGAAATTTAAACAGCTGAGAGAAGGGAATGTAACTTGGAATCCAAGAGAATTCACTCTGCTCAGACAAGATTTCTTTCTCACTTTAGTTGTAAACACTTTTATTGTTAGTTGTAAAATCTTCCCAACACTTGAAGTAACTTCCTAAGATAGCACCCCCCAAAAAAATTCTCAATATTCATGCTCACTTCTGTTTTCAGAAATTACTTGATAATTGGTACATTCTGCTTAATATTGAAAATATTTTAATAATATTTAGGGATTATCATGTTGTCTGCCCATAGGCCTAGTAGTTAAATGCAAAGTAATTATTATCCGATAAACTAAAAAGATATTTAAAACTCTAAACTTTAGAGCCACAAGATTCTCTCTCTTTCGGTTATATTACTTTTTTGGGAAAAAAAAAAGTCTCCTCCAATCTTCTGTCTCACATTAAAATATAATTTATTGAATAATGGGAGAGAATGATTCAGAAATTACCCACATACTGGATTTGCTTGTGGAAAGAGAAAGAGACACACTCATTTCCCCAAATACATGATTAGAATCTTAATAAAAACAATGGGGGGCTTCCCTGGTGGCTCAGTGGTTGAGGGTACGCCTGCCGATGCAGGGGACACGGGTTCGTGCGCCGGTCCGGGAGGATCCCGCGTGCCGCAGAGCGGCTGGGCCTGTGAGCCATGGCCGCTGAGCCTGCGTGTCTGGAGCCTGTGCTCCGCAACGGGAGAGGCCACAACAGTGAGAGGCCCGCGTACCGCAAAAAAAAAAAAAAAAAAAAAAAGATGGGAAAACAATAAATAAATAAAATCCAGCACATCTTAAACAAAATAGCTAGAGTTCACACACATCCCCACATGAATATACTTCCTGGAAAACAGTTGAAACACCTGGAAAATTGGCTTGAAAAGGGCCATTAATGTAGGAAATGGTGTTTGGAATTTGATCTCAAGAAACTTCAAGAAAATGCACCTGGGAAGGCTTTGTACACTTTTAACTATCTTGTGAAACTCATATAAGTAAGACATTCAGTGAAGTACCTAATATAATTATCCAATGTCCACTTGGACTTCTTACTGTCTTTCTGAAGGCCTCAGTCCCTTGAACCAAATGTTCTTAATCATCTTTTCAACATACCACATATGTGTATCATTAGAATAAAACTGTACTTGTTCAGAACACATTTCAAAATACTGAAAAAACACCCCCACAAAATAAATCCCTAAATTTTAACTCACATTTAATAAAAGAATGTGCTTTTACACTCTCTCCCTCATATACTTCTCTTTTCTCTCTTCACTTCAGGGACTATGAATTCTTAAGCATGGAGGGTCAAGAAACCTCCCATCTTCTGTTCCTGAGCCAAGCTTATACTCAGGACCAAAAGCAATGAGCTGCTTCAGCCAGAAAATGTTCAATGGCTCCCAGCTCTGAACTTCATTAGTAGACTTAGAGTGGCCCAGAAATTTCCCAGCAAGATTTAATGACTGCTTAAACAGCTTTAAAACTTGTTAACAGTGGGGCAAGCTGGGGGCAGGGAGTAGGGAGGAAAGAAAAAAAAAAAAGAAATACAAAGGCCTTGAATTTTTGCCAGTCCCTATACCCAGCTATCACGCCTCTTCCACCCTACGGTTCACCGATCAAGAACCCTAGCTTTTGAAGCTTAGCCTGAAGCTAAGAAGTCTCTTTTTCCTTCAGCATCATAGGTGGCAGATTTCAATTCAGAGATGTAGGAGAATTCACCTGACATCAGCTTGCAAATACAGGTGGGTGTTACCCACCTTGACGGCACAAAAAAGGTGTATTGAGTTTCCCAGGGACCCTGGGTCTGCAGAATATATTAAAATTAATATGGAACCTGAAGTCTAAAAGTCCAGTATATCTGCCCCTCACTATTTATGGAACCATGGAAAAGTCACTTCAACATTGTGCCTTACCCAAGTGGTATGGATTTGCACAATTAAAATAACTATTGATGTTGACTATTGCTATGTCCTGATACATAAATCTGGATTTATTTATGTACAGTAAAGTGAGCATACATTTGTGTTCCACTACTCTGGATGCTCTTTCTTCTAGTTTTCTTTCTATAAACCAGTCTTCTAGATGATACAGTCTAAGACTCACTACTTATAATGCCCCAAATTAACCTTTACACTATGCACAATAACCTGACAATTCTTTCATGGCAGTCATTAACACAAGGGATGATTTGATCAATAGGGCATTATAAATGCTTTTCTTTTCACAGAGATTTTAAATTCAGAATAAAAAACAACATCAATATTATCAGGCATAAATATTACTTGTTATACCACAGATCCATAATCTGGAAACAGGCAAGGAAGTTCAGTTCTATCATAAGATAGAGTACAGAATTACCCAGGTATCTTAAACTGGGGACATATCTTTGTCTCAAGCATCCATATAATTAAATTAAGTACAGTACATTTGAATCCACAATTTTTAGAGATTTATATTTACAAAGCAGCTTATGTGTTAATGTGAAACCATCTCACTTTCTCTCTTACTCTTGAATGAGTAAGAGAGAAAGAAACCATGAGTAAGAAACCATCTCACTTTCTCTCTTACTCTTATTCCTTTATTTAACAAATTTAGTAAGCTACAACATGTCGGGCATTATTCTATGTACTGGAATTCTGTGATGAAGATGGGAAAATTTTTGCTCTCATGACCTAAATTTTCCTTAATCTGGAGAGTTGTCCTTGAGTTCCCCAAGTACAGCTACTGACCACTTATTCTGAACAATTCTAGCACTTTGTATATATCTCTTATTAGTTATTTTCATAATGCACAGTCCATGAACCCCACTGCTAAACAGACTTGTCACATGACAGGTACACAATACCTATTTATGAAATGAAGAATGAATGACTGAGTGAATCAAAGCTACTAAGAGTTCAGGATTATCATGTCCCTATTTAGAGTTTTATTCTAAATGTTACAAAGTTAAGAATATATTTAAATAAATTCCTAAATATCTACTACTATTTTTCTTTCTTTTTTTTTTTTAACATCTTTATTGGGGTATAATTGCTTTACAATGGTGTGTTAGTTTTCTACTACTATTTAGTTAAGCACCAGGGATGTAGCACTGGAAAAGATTAGTACAGTCTCTGTCTTCACAGAACAAGTAGTTTAGTACACCCAACAGAGAAGTAATATGTCAATGGAAATACAGTGCTATAAAAGGTGATGAATTAGGAGGGCACTGAATCCAGAATTTGGTAATCAGGAAAGACTTCCTGGAGGAAGCCTTGTCTAAGCTGACATCTGAAGGATCAGTAGGAGTTGGCAAAGGAGTGAGAGGAGAAGGGGAAAAAAAAAATGGGGCAAAGGCTTGGAGGTATACCTGTCTTGACCAAAGAATTCAAAATGGTTCAGGGTAGCTGGAGGTATTCAGTAGTAGACAGTGATAAGAGATGGAGGTATGAAGGCCTCTGCAAGAAGAAGACAGACGAACACACAAGGATAGCAGCGTAAAGAGACAAAAAGGAATGGGAATGTGGACCAAACACACCAGCTCTAGTAGGTTTTTCCAGATGTATTTATTTCAGCTACTATTTGTAGGATTTTGTTACTTGTGATGAGACAATTTCCAAATTCATACACAAATGGTATTTAAACATGGAGGAATTGTTTAATTAGAAACATGAAATAACTGACTGAAAATCCCATTTATGTCTGTCTTGCCTGAATGTATTTTCTTGGGGTTTTCCAGATAAAGTGCTCATAAATTCTTAGAATCTCAGGATTTGATGGGACTTTAATGATCATTTAATACAACTGTAGCCTTAACCTAGGATATGATGATATATTTTGAAGCAAATTTTGTAATTCCCTGGGTACATTAATTTTAAAGGAGTGAAAGGGGTTTGTTATTGTTTTTGTTTTGTTTTTTGATCCTCAGTCATTTATTTGAATTACTTAAATCATTAGTAAGATTTTCTTCCAAATTATAAATAAATATCCAAATATCTAGTCATATGTTTCGTGAGAAGAGAAACATACATGCTATTAATTACTATATTGACTCAAATAAACCTTCCAATCTCTCAAAGAAGGAAAATACAAGTAAGTTTTTCAGTATATCCAGTAACATAATTTCTTTCCTTCTTAACAAACAAAACCAAAAAATGCTAGAATTTTTATGAGGGCATAAAATTTCTGTTAACATCTTGGAAAGCAATAATTCAAAATATACTACATCATCCATAGCACTTCAACTACTTTTACTAAATCTTTATATATTCCAACCATAAGTGAATTGATTATGTATTGGGGGCGGGCTGTAGGAATCAAAAGTGATCATCTAATAGACAACAGGAAAAACATGTATATTGTTAAGGGTCTGCAATTTTTTAAAAATCTCGAATTCCTGAGTTAATAATTATTTCAGTTACACAGAAACAAAGAAAAATATCACAAGATGAGCAACATTCCATTATTTTTTAAAAACTTAAGCAAAGGTCAATTGAAATTATAATCCATCTGATGTCGAAATGAGCCATTTGTAGTCTGGATTCAACATGTAAGTTTTGATTGAGTGTACTTTATGTTTGATATGAATTTAGAAACTCTATTCCCGCAGGCTATTCTGTCTGCTTATAATAGCTTTCATTTAGGCAAAGAATGACTTTTTAAAAAGGAGTAATTGATGGTAGAAATTAACATCTAAGTATTTTCTTTCCCCCTTTACTCAAAGGAAGAAAATAATGATTAGTTGTTTGGGTTAAAGAGCACGAAAGGAAGAGTGTGACAAATTTAGGGCCTTAGACATTAAGTAAAAAGCCTGCAAGTTGTGCATGCTTTACTCATCCAACCTTCACCTTAGGTAACTGAAGGGCAAAGATAAAACCAAATCAGAATTTTGTATTGTTTGGGGTAAATTTCAATAATTTGAAATTTCAATTGAATTCAGAACCAACTCTTTTCATTTCTCAGGGATGAGAAATGTCTGAGTTCAAGGGCTCTCAACAAGTACAACAGGATAATTTTGAATATATTTTTGAAATTTCTTCATTTAGTTTGTTGTCTGACATGAATACTAATAGTATAGCATCTGGCTATTTAATTTCTTATTAAAGAAGTATCATGGCTTCCGTGGTGGTGCAGTGGTTAAGAATCCGCCTGCCAGTGCAGGGGACACAGGTTCGAGACCTGGTCCGGGAAGGTCCCATATGCCACAGAGCAACTAAGCCCATGCGCCACAACTACTGAAGCCCACACACCTAGAGCCTGAGCTCCGCAGCAAGAGAAGCCACTGCAAGGAGAAGCCCGCACACCGCAACAAAGACCCAACGCAGCCAAAGATAAATAAATAAATAAATTTATTTTTAAAAAAGTTTCAGAGATTGTTGAATTACTAAATCACTCATGCATTTCTTAATTTTTTTTTTGCTCAACAATCAAACTGAGTACCTACTATGTGCACGCACAGCACAGAGCACTGAGAAAACAAAAACACACACCCCTTAGTTCCTGCTCTCAACACAAGACTGACAAATACTAAACGGAGACTGTTGCAAGGTAAGTGTCAATGCTGTTTTTTGTAGAATCAGGCAAAACGGAAGCTATTTTAGAACTTCTCTATTCAAATTAACATTACATAGCAAAAACATGCTTAATTGTAAGAATCTTGTATCTTCTTGCTATATGACACACAGAATCAAATTTTCCCAAATCCCTTCATAAGACATTATAAACCCCTCCAAACTCCTCAGTGTGAAGTTAAGTCATTCTACTCCACAATAAGTAAAACAGGGAAAAGGCCAATAAAGAGGAGAGGGTGTGGGAGATTGGTTTTTATTAGTTTGTGATGTGATGTATCTGAATGGTCACTGGACCAAGGAGTTCTGCCTAACCCTCTCTGCAACTGGGATAGAGGAAAGACTAGTGGAAAAGGGGAACAGAGCCAAAAACTCTTTCAGCATTTTTTAAAAAATAAATCTACTTATTTATTTTTGGCTGCATTGGGTCTTCGTTGCTGCTCTCGTGGGCTTTCTCTATTTGCATGGAGCGGGGGCTACTCTTCGATACGGTGCACAGGCTTCTCCTTGTGGTGGCTTCTCTTGTTGCAGAGCACAGGCTCTAGGTGCTCGGGCTTCAGTAGTTGTAGCTCGTGGGCCCTAGAGTGCAGGCTCAGTAGTTGTGGTGCACGGGCTTAGTTGCTCCGAGGCATGTGCGATCTTCCCGGACCAGGGCTTGAACCCGTGTCCCCTGTGCTGGCAGGTAGATACTTAACCACTGTGCCACCAGGTAAGTCTTTTTTTAAGCATTTTTATGAAAGAGTTTGTTGGAGCTCTTCATTATTCCCCACTCTACACACACACACACACACACACACATACACACATACACACACACAAATAATAGTATCGTAGTATCCTGTTACTGTTGACACCATATTTTTTCTTTCATTTAAAATATATAGAAATAGTGTTAACATGTGAATTCTTTATATATTTTGAACTCTCATTTACATGTATTTTTATTTAAATGGTAATAATGCATTGTGTTTTATGATTAAACATCAAAGCCTAGCATATTGTATTCTAATAATTAAGTTTAATCCACGGAGAAGGATCAAGAATAGTTTAGTTCTGGAAGCCATTTTACCAGAAAAAAAAATATTCACAAGGGCAAAACACAAATGCCCAATTACTCTGGGAGCCTAGGGGAAGGGCACCTAAACCCACCTTGGAGCTTCAGGGAAGGCTTTTTTATAGACGTCACTGCAGGAAATAAATCTTCAAAGAGCCACAGTATTCAGCTAGGCATTGTGGTGATAGGATGACTGTGATGGGAGTGGGAGGGAGGGACGAGGGCATTCCAGGCGGATTGACAGAATGAGAAAAGCCATATGCATGAGAAAAAACCAATAGTGTGGGTAACTTTCATTTCCTGTAGATGTGAGAGCAGCACAAGAGAAGCTGGAAAAGGAGGCTGGATGCTCCAACAGAGATATGACACTTTATCCCAGAGAGGCCACGCAGAGCCGCTGTCAGGCTTTTTTGTTTCAGAGCTTTTTCTAGCAGCTGGGAGGCAGGTGGCTTCGGGGGTCAGGTCAGCTGGCAGAGAGCCCGGCTGGGTGGCTGGGAACACTGGCTATTTGGGGAATGATGAGAAACTCTACGAGGATAGTGATAATATGAAAAAGAGGGTTTGAGGTTGAAAAGCGTTTAGAAATAAAATGGGCAGAGTTTCGAATGGGTGATTGGATTGGGGGTGGGGGGCGTTGAGGAAGAAGGAAGCAACAAGGAAAATGCCTGGATCTACAGCATGAGGAACTGGGTGAGGAACGACGCTGCCTAGAAGAGAATACAGGACGTACGCAAAGCAAGTTTGAGGGAGAACAAAGCCCACTTAGGGACTTGAACTCTCAATTTCTCACAGTTTGCTGGAGCTAATGAATTCCATCCAAGAGAAAGATATATTCCAAAGGTAAAGTTATGCATAAACTTTCTCACCTGACATTGAAAGGTGATGCCTATTTTGATGAGACTTCAATCCAGGTTCATCACTTCACTTAGGTGTTTAAAAATATAAATTGAAGTCTAGGAAAAGAATAATAAATGAAAAGAGGATACTTAAAATTGAGTATAAAAATGGCCAAATAAGTATTTCACATCTTAGTCAATTTCTCAAAAGTTTGACCTATATAGGATGCTTCCCATACAGAGGATGAACACACTTTTTCACTAATAACAACAAATTTTACATAGTTTTTGCTACGGGCTGGTGAAGACTCATTTCATACTCACACAACCCTCTGCTGTGTGACTATGAAACATATTATGCATGTGTTATAAAGGGGGAAACGGAGGCCTGGAGGCAGACACTAGAAGTGGCAGGGCAGGGATTCAATCCTGGAGAATCGGACTCCCCACTACCACATGAGGAGGCCTTTCTCACAATGTGAAAAGGTCTTAATCTGGATGTTCACCTTGTTCTAACATCATCTTAAACAGAATCCAATTACGGTTGCAAAAATGATGTAGTACTATTGGATTATCTTCTACTTTAAAAATTGTAGGACTTGAGATACACCAGAAATACATCTACGCGTGGAACAACTCCTACGGAGCACCTACTGAACGCTGGCAGAAGACCTCAGACCTCCCAAAAGGCAAGGAACCCCCCACGTACCTGGTTAGGGCAAAAGAAAAAACTAAACAGAGACAAAAGGATAGGGACGGGTCCTGCACCAGCGGGAGAGAGCTGTGAAGGAGGAAAAGTGTCCACACACTAGGAAGCCCCTTCGCGGGTGGAGACTTCGGGAGGCGGAGTGGGGGAGCTTGGGAGCCGCGGAGGAGAGCACAGCAACAGGGGTGCGGAGGGCAAAGCGGACAGATTCCAGCGCAGAGGATCGGGCCGACCGGCACTCACCAGCCGAGAGGCTTGTCTGCTCGCCCGCCAGGGCGGGCGGGACTGGGAGCTGAGGCTACGGCTTTTGTCGGAGCGCCGGGAGAGGACTGAGGTTGGCGGCGTAAACACAGCCTGTGGGGCGTTGGTGCGCCGCGGCTGGCCGGGAGAGAGTCCGGGGAGGGGTCTGGACCTGCCGAAGAGGCAAGAGACTTTTACGTCCCTCTTTGTTTCCTGGTGCATGAGGAGAGGGGATTAAGAACGCTGCTTGAGAGAGCTCCAGCCCCAGAGACGGGCGCGAGCCGCGGCTAAGAGTGCGGAGCCCAGAGATGGACATGTGACGCTAGGGCCGCTGCTGCCGCCGCCAGGAGGCCTGTGTGCGAACGCAGGTCACTAGCCACACGCCCTTCCGGGGAGCCTGTACAGCCCGCCACTGCCAGGGTCCCGGGATCCAGGGACGGCTCCCCCGGGAGAACGCACAGCACGCCTCAGGCTGCAACGTCACGCCGGCCTCTGCCGCTGCAGGCCCGCCCCGCACTCCGTGACCCTCCCTACCCCCCCCCCCCCCCGGCCTGGGTGAGCCAGAGCCTCCGAATCAGCGGCTCCTTTAACCCCGTCCTGTCTGAGCAAAGAACAGACGCCCTCCGGCGACCTACACGCACAGGCGGGGCCAAATCCAAAGCTGAGCCCCTGGGAACTGTGAGAACAAAGAAGAGAAAGGGAAATCTCTCCCAGCAGCCTCAGAAGCAGCGGATTAAAGCTCCACAATCAACTTGATATACCCTGCATCTGTGGAATACCTGAATAGACAACGAATCATCCCAAATTAAGGAGCCCTGTGGATGAAAGGCTCTTGGTGCTGCAGCCAGGAGTCAAGTGCTGTGCCTCTGAGGTGGGAGAGCCAACTTCAGGACACTGGTCCACAAGAGGCCTCCCAGCTGCACATAATATCAAACAGCAAAAATCTCTGAGAGATCTCCATCTCAAGGCCAGCACCCAGCTTCACTCAACGACCAGCAAGCTACAGTGCTGGACATCCTATGCCAAACAACTAGCAGGACAGGAACACAACCCAACCCATTAGCAGAGAGGCTGCCCAAAATCATAATAAGTCTACAGACACCCCAAAACACACCACCAGACGTGGACCTGCCCACCAGAAAGACAAGATCCAGATTCATCCACCAGAACACAGGCACTAGTACCCTCCACCAGGAAGCCTACACAACCCACTGAACCAACCTTAGCCACTGGGGACAGACACAAAAAACAACAGGAACTACGAACCTTCAGCCTGCAAAAAAGGAGACCCCAAACACAGTAAGATAAGCAAAATGAAAAGACAGAAAAACACACAGCAGATGAAGGAGCAAGATAAAAACCCACCAGACCTAACAAATGAAGAGGAAATAGGCAGTCTACCTGAAAAAGAATTCAGAATAATGATAGTAAGGTTGATCCGAAATCTTGGAGATAGAATGGACAATAGAATGGACAAATTGCAAGAATCAGTTAACAGGACCTAGAAGAACTAAAGATGAAACAAGCAATGATGAACAACACAATAAATGAAATTAAAAGTACTCTAGATGGGATCAATAGCAGAATAACTGAGGCAGAAGAACGGATAAGTGACCTGGAAGATAAAATAGTGGAAATAACTACTGCAGAGCAGAATAAAGAAAAAAGAATGAAAAGAACTGAGGACAGTCTCAGAGACCTCTGGGACAACATTAAACGCACCAACATTCGAATTATAGGGGTTCCAGAAGAAGAAGAGAAAAAGAAAGGGACTGAGAAAATATTTGAAGAGATTATAGTTGAAAACTTCCCTAATATGGGCAAGGAAATAGTTAATCAAGTCCAGGAAGCACAGAGAGTCCCATACAGGATAAATCCAAGGAGAAATATGCCAAGACACATATTAATCAAACTGTCAAAAATTAAATACAAAGAAAACATATTAAAAGCAGCAAGGGAAAAACAACAAATAACACACAAGGGAATCCCCATAAGGTTAACAGCTGATCTTTCAGCAGAAACTCTGCAAGCCAGAAGGGAGTGGCAGGACATATTGAAAGTGTTGAAGGAGAAAAACCTGCAACCAAGATTACTCTACCCAGCAAGGATCTCATTCAGATTTGATGGAGAAATTAAAACATTTACAGACAAGCAAAAGCTGAGAGACTTCAGCACCACCAAACCAGCTCTACAACAACTGCTAAAGGAACTTCTCTAGGCAAGAAACACAAAAGAAGGAAAGGACCTACAATAACGAACCCAAAACAATTAAGAAAATGGGAATAGGAACACACATATCGATAATTACCTTAAATGTAAATGGACTAAATGCTCCCACCAAAAGACACAGATTGGCTGAATGGATACAAAAACAAGACCCATATATTTGTTGTCTACAAGAGACCCACTTCAGACCTAGAGACACATACAGACTGAAAGTAAGGGGATGGAAAAAGGTATTTCATGCAAATGGAAACCAAAAGAAAGCTGGAGTAGCAATTCTCATATCAGACAAAATAGACTTTAAAACAAAGACTATTAGAAGAGACAAAGAAGGACACTATCTAATGATCAAGGGATCGATCCAAGAGGAAGATATAACAATTGTAAATATTTATGCACCCAACATAGGTGCACCTCAATACATAAGGCAAATACTGACAACCATAAAAGGGGAAATCGACACTAACACATTCATAGTAGGGGACTTTAACACCCCACTTTCACCAATGGACAGATCATCCAAAATGAAAATAAAGAGGGAAACACAAGCTTTAAATGATACATTAAACGAGATGGAGTTAATTGATATTTATAGGACACTCCATCCAAAAACAACAGAATACACATTTTTCTCAAGTGCTCATGGAACATTCTCCAGGATAGATCATATCTTGGGTCACAAATCAAGCCTTGGTAAATTTAAGAAAATTGAAATTGTATCAAGTATCTTTTCTGACCACAACGCCATGAGACTAGATATCAATTACAGGAAAAGATCTGTAAAAAATACAAACACATGGAGGCTAAACAATACACTACTTAATAATGAAGTGATCACTGAAGAAATCAAAGAGGAAATCAAAAAATACCTAGAAACAAATGACAATGGAGACACAACGACCCAAAACCTGTGGGATGCAGCAAAAGCAGTTCTAAGGGGGAAGTTTATAGCAATACAAGCCCACCTTAAGAAGCAGGAAACATCTCGAATAAACAACCTAACCTTGCACCTCAAGCAATTAGAGAAAGAAGAACAAAAAAACCCCAAAGCTAGCAGAAGGAAAGAAATCATAAAAATCAGATCAGAAATAAATGAAAAAGAAATGAAGGAAACAATAGCAAAGATCAATAAAACTAAAAGCTGGTTCTTTGAGAAGATAAACAAAATAGATAAACCACTAGCCAGACTGATCAAGAAAAAAAGGGAGAAGACTCAAATCAATAGAATTAGAAATGAAAAAGGAGAGGTAACAACTGACACTGCAGAAATAAAAGAGATCATGAGAGATTACTACAAGCAACTCTATGCCAATAAAATGGACAATCTGGAAGAAATGGACAAATTCTTAGAAATGCACAACCTGCCAAGACTGAATCAGGAAGAAATAGAAAATATGAACAGACCAATCACAAGCACTGAAATTGAAACTGTGATTAAAAATCTTCCAACAAAGAAAAGCCCAGGACCAGATGGCTTCACAGGCGAATTCTATCAAACATTTAGAGAAGAGCTAACACCTATCCTTCTCAAACTCTTCCAAAATATAGCAGAGGGAGGAACACTCCCAAATTCCTTCTACGAGGCCACCATCACCTTGATACCAAAACCAGACAAGGATGTCACAAAGAAAGAAAACTACAGGCCAATATCACTGATGAACATAGATGCAAAAATCCTCAACAAAATACTAGCAAACAGAATCCAACAGCACATTAAAAGGATCATACACCATGATCAAGTGGGGTTTATTCCAGGAATGCAAGGATTCTTCAATATACGCAAATCTATCAATGTGATAAACCATATTAACAAACTGAAGGAGAAAAACCATATGATCATCTCAATAGATGCAGAGAAAGCTTTTGACAAAATTCAACACCCATTTATGATAAAAACCCTGCAGAAAGTAGGCATAGAGGGAACTTTCCTCAACATAATAAAGGCCATATATGACAAGCCCACAGCAAACATCATCCTCAATGGTGAAAAACTGAAAGCATTTCCACTAAGATCAGGAACAAGACAAGGTTGCCCACTCTCACCACTCTTATTCAACATAGTTTTGGAAGTTTTAGCCACAGCAATCAGAGAAGAAAAGGAAATAAAAGGAATCCAAATCGGAAAAGAAGAAGTAAAGCTGTCACTGTCTGCAGATGACATGATCCTATACATAGAGAACCCTAAAGATGCTACCAGAAAACTACTAGAGCTAATCAGTGAATTTGGTAAAGTGGCAGGATACAAAATTAATGCACAGAAATCTCTGGCATTCCTATATACTAATGATGAAAAATCTGAAAGTGAAATCAAGAAAACACTCCCATTTACCATTGCAACAAAAAGAATAAAATATCTAGGAATAAACCTACCTAAGGAGACAAAAGATCTGTATGCAGAAAATTATAAGACACTGATGAAAGAAATTAAAGATGATACAAATAGATGGAGAGATATACCATGTTCTTGGATTGGAAGAATCAACATTGTGAAAATGACTCTACTACCCAAAGCAATCTATAGATTCAATGCAATCCCTATCAAACTACCACTGGCATTTTTCACAGAACTAGAACAAAAAATTTTGCAATTTGTATGGAAACACAAAAGACCCCGAATAGCCAAAGCAATCTTGAGAACGAAAGAAGGAACTGGAGGAATCAGGCTCCCTGACTTCAGACTATACTACAAAGCTACAGTTATCAAGACGGTATGGTACTGGCACAAAAACAGAAAGATAGATCAATGGAACAGGATAGAAAGCCCAGAGATAAACCCACGCACATATGGTCACCTTATCTTTGACAAAGGAGGCAGAAATGTACAGTGGAGAAAGGACAGCCTATTCAATAAGTGGTGCTGGGAAAACTGGACAGGTACATGTAAAAGTATGAGATTAGATCACTCCCTAACACCATACACAAAAATAAGCTCAAAATGGATTAAAGACCTAAATGTAAGGCCAGAAACTATCAAACTCTTAGAGGAAAACATAGGCAGAACACTCTATGACATAAATCACAGCAAGGTCCTTTTTGACCCACCTCCTAGAGAAATGGAAATAAAAACAAAAGTAAACAAATGGGACCTAATGAAACTTAAAAGCTTTTGCGCAGCAAAGGAAACCATAAAGAAGACCAAAAGACAACCCTCAGAATGGGAGAAAATATTTGCAAATGAAGCAACTGACAAAGGATTAATCTCCAAAATTTATAAGCAGCTCATGCAGCTTAATAACAGAAAAACAAACAACCCAATCCAAAAATGGGCAGAAGACCTAAACAGACATTTCTCCAAAGAAGATATACAGAGTGCCAACAAACACATGAAAGAATGCTCAACATCACTAATCATTAGAGAAATGCAAATCAAAACTACAATGAGATATCATCTCACATCAGTCAGAATGGCCATCATCAAAAAATCTAGAAACAATAAATGCTGGAGAGGGTGTGGAGAAAAGGGAACCCTCTTACACTGTTGGTGGGAATGTAAATTGATACAGCCACTGTGGAGAACAGTATGGAGGTTCCTTAAAAAGCTACAAATAGAACTACCATACGACCCAGCAATCCCACTACTGGGCATATACCCTGAGAAAACCATAATTCAAAAAGAGTCATGTACCAAAATGTTCATTGCAGCTCTATTTACAATAGCCCAGAGATGGAAACAACCTAAGTGTCCATCATCGGATGAATGGATAAAGAAGATATGGCACATATATACAATGGAATATTACTCAGCCATAAAAAGAGACGAAATTGAGCTATTTGTAATGAGGTGGATAGACCTAGAGTCTGTCATACAGAGTGAAGTAAGTCAGAAAGAGAGAGACAAATACCGTATGCTAACACATATATATGGAATTTAAAAAAAAAAAAAAAAGTCATGAAAAACCTAGGGGTGAAACAGGAATAAAGACACAGACTTACTAGAAAATGGACTTGAGGCTATGGGGAGGGGGATGGGTAAACGGTGACAAAGCGATAAAGAGGCATGGACATATATACACTACCAAACGTAAGGTAGATAGCTAGTGGGAAGCAGCCGCATAGCACAGGGAGATCAGCTCGGTGCTTTGTGACTGCCTGGAGGGGTGGGATAGGGAGGGTGGGAGGGAGGGAGATGCAAGCGGGAAGAGATATGGGAATATATGTATATATATAACTGATTCATTTTGTTGTGAAGCTGAAACTAACATACCATTGTAAAGCAATTATACTCCAATAAAGAAAGATGTTAAAAAAAAAAAAAAAGAAAAAAAAAAAAATTGTAGGACTTGAGATGCTGATGGCCCAGGAGCTTCAGTCAAGGAGTCAGGCTGTGGCCCCTCACCAGGTGAGGTACTCGGTCCCCTCACAGCCCCTCACTGAGCCTGAAGTCCTAGACCCCTGGTCTTATACAGAATTAGCTTTCTCCAGCCAAAGAGATTGAGTCCCACCTCACCACCTGGGATTTCCTGGCTACACAAACTGCTTACAATTCCTGTTTGTTCCTGGGTCACAAAGACTTCTCATTTGTCTTGAATATTTTCATTCATTTATTTAATTATTAGTACTTAAATATTTTATCTATCAATCCAGTAGATTTGAAACTGAAAGGAATTATTATGCATGGGCTTATTCTGCCTTTGAAAGAAGTATCTAACACTTTTATAACCAAAGTAATACATACTCACACATTTAAATAAATCCTAAATTAAATAGCTTTAAATGGAGTACATTTTAACGTATATAATCTTCATATTTCAGAGGGTTAACACTTAATAAATTCATCACAGTGGGTCAGGAAACATATTTAAGAAACCAACAAAGAAATCACAGAAGTTCTTTGAGAATCTAAGAAATTGTTCTAGTCATCGGGGCTCTAGAGGTGTATAAAAGATCTAACTCTATTTTAAGGGTAGTACAGGGATGTTCTTTACAGGAGTTCACAGATAAGAAGGCAAGGAAGGGTTTCTGAACATATTTTTTTAATTTAATTTAATTTTTTAAAAAGTATTTATTTGGTTGCACCAGGTCTCAGTTGTGGCAGGTAGACTCCTTAGTTGCCGCCGGCAGGCTCCTTACTTGCAGCTAGCGGATTCAGGGATCGAACCCAGGCCCCCTGAGCTGGGAGTGTGGAGCCTTAACCACTGCGCCACCAGGAAAGTCCCTGAACATATTTATTTGTACATATTTTTGTTCTTCTCAATACAGACAATGTATCACTATCTTTCTTATGTGTGTGTGTATATATATATATATATATATATATATATATATGTGTGTGTGTATATATTTGGAGACTTTTAGAAATAATAAAAACTAATATTTATTGAGTAACTACTATATGACTAGCACTTTTCAAGTATTTTATATGTTTTAATTTCCTTAATCCTCAAAAAACTGTACAAAGAAGTATTACTTCCATTTCACAGATGCCAATATAGACAGCTAAGTAGTTTATATAAGGCCACACAGCTGGTAAATAATGGAACAATTTCAAAATTTAACTGATACCTTATTTCTTATAGTGCATTTTCATTACTTTAAAAACATAAAGCTATTTTTTTCAAAAAGATAATAAAATACAATTAAAACTGTGACCAGCATAACTTATTTGAATAAAGACCGTGACATGCTACAAGTATGACAAGATGTCTTATTGCTGGAGAAGTTAATATGCTGGAGAAGTTTTATGAGAAAGTTTTCTGCTGGAAATACAGTGATTTAATTTTTTTCAATAAGGAATGAAAACATATGGCCTGAATTTAGCATAGAACATTGAAACAGAAACTGTTCTAATTTTTTTTTGAGATGTGTATTCATTACAACTTAAAGCTACAAAATTATGAAGCACACAACATTTTTACAGTTCTAGGGTGTTTCATCATATTTGTATTTTGGAGAAATAAAAATCTTATTGCTCTTTTCTTTTTCCCATAAATTGCCCAATGATGTTTAACTTATTTATCATGCTCAAGTATTTTAAAGGTACTCATGATGGATTTATTTCTGCCCTCCACAGCACACAGGAGACAAATTCAATATTGTGGTACAGGATAGGGTAGTATTAAACAGAAAGAAAGGCAAGGGTATCTTTTTACTTTTAACTTAAATTAAGTAACTCATGATATCCATTGCTTTTATTAATATCCACAAAATAAAGATATCTGTTTTATTATACATAAAAGAAGAAAAAATGGCACAACCATTTTGGAAAACAGCTTCAGTTTCATACAAAGTTAAACAGATGCCTACTATTCACTCAACCAAGAGAAACGGAAATATATGTCTGTAGAGAATCTGTGCATGATGATCATAGAAGTTTTATTTGTAATACTCGAAACTGAAAAAAAAAAATGTCCCATCAACAGATGAATGGATAAACATATTGTGGTATATCCAAACCTTGAAATACTACTCAGCAATAAAAATGAATGAACTAGATACATTCAACAATGTAAATGAATCTCAAAATAATTATTCTGAAAGAAGGAAGTCAGCTACCTGCAAAAAACCTATTCATACTGTATGAATCCATACAGAAAATGTAAACTAATTTATGGTGACAGAAAATAGAATAGTGGTCACAGAGCGGGGGCGAGGGGTTGGGGGGAGAGCAGGGAAGGGAGGGAGGGAGACAAGGAAACTTAAGGGAAATATGTTCACAATCTTGTCATGGTGATGCTTTCCTGTGTATGTGTGTGTGTGTGAAAACTTATTAAATTATACAATTTAAGTTTACACAGTATATTTATGGCAATTATTCCTTAATCAAGCTTTAAACTTTTTTAAAAATAAATTCAGCATAAAAAGAATGACTGTCAAGGCAGTAATTTAAAATCTTTTTTAATAGGTTTAACTGTGTATCATCAGTATGGAAAGCTATTCACTTGTTATTTTAGAATAGCTACTAGAGTATAACTGTACTGCATTTACATTTTTTTCCTGCAATGTACTTAAAGGATTGTAATTGCTTGATGAAGGTAATCTAAATAATCTTTTTAAATGGGTTTCTTTTATCTGCCCTACGACTAATACATTTTAGAGTATATTCTTGTTATAATATTCTTGTAAACTCCTTTTAAAGTGGACATTTGATGCCCACTAATAAGAGAAAATTGCATTTCAATAAATCTTCCCCATAGCTAACTTTCTTTGTTATAATATTATCCAATTATTGATCATTCTTTTCCAGAAAATCAGTTTAAATTACCCTTGATTTCCAGAAATGGGCACTTACATTCTTTTAAGTACTTGTTCAGAAAGAAAAATGGATTAACCCATCCTCAGATTACCCATTTCCTAATTGTAGTAGCCAAAGGATTGTCCAATATATCAACCTAAAGATGATCCCTAACAACATTGTGATTCAATATCCAGAAAACACTTATCCCCAGACTGCTTGAGGACACTTACCCTAAACCTTAGAAACCATGGGCTCCACCTAGTGGCATTTCTCCCAGTTGCTATTCTGGTTTTAAATCTAGCATTTAGCTTTTTGTTCATGACATTATTGTTCTATTAAATTGTTTAAAATAATAAAATGACACTCTTTTATTTAATGTAATACTATTTAATAGGGTTGTGGTTTTCATCACTTTTCTAATTATAACTTACTGCTATAGTACTTAATATGCTTTGATTTATGCTAAATGGAAAGAAAATGGGAATTTTTTTAACGGTAAGGAAGTGGAGAGATGTATATGATAGCATTTTCTAAAAAGTGAGTCCATTAACCAGTCTGTATAATCTCTAATATTATGTTGAAGGAAATGAATCTAATGATTCCATAACATAAATTATACAAAGCAATGAGCTCATGTTCCTGGTTTTCAGTTCTCTACAGCATTTTATTGATATTTGCAAATGGTTGTTCTTTGCAACCATTAGATGGTGAGACATCTAATTTCTTCACCAGAGTATCTTATTTTTTATTTGAAAAGTTATAATTACATGTGATTCATATTAAGATTAAATAGGCACTTGTTACATGCCAATTAGGAATTCTGAAATGATCACACATTTTGCTCACCAGACAAAAAGATACTTAGGGATTCATATTGAGCAGCCTATAGAAATCACATTCCACTGCCACTAGGTGAGACCATGAGGAAAATGTGAGTTATCTGACATGTTAGGGAGCACTTCTAAATACTCTACAAAACTTCTAAGAAGGATATCGTGATTTAGGAGCCAGACACTCATCCTCAATTCCTTTCATCTGTACTTTAAATTGTTTCACTTCCCTCTCTGATATCCCCTCCATTCATTCACCAACCCACTTACACATGCACAAGGACATACATACACACAGACACACACATGGTTTTCCTAGCTTTCCTAATCGCGACTGGAACATACTCAGGCTTTTAACTCACACTAAAGGGAGGGATTGATGGAAAGAACATTCTAGGGCAACCAAGGGTGGAGGCCAGGAGTTGGTGGAGTATATCACTCCTGATGGGGGCATTCCTCAGCCCTTCCAGAACTGGGTTGAAGTCCACAACCTACTAGGGCTTCCAGGAGCCATCCAGCTCTTGACACGTGGCTCTGAGTAGGCAAAAGGGGCAGCAATCCACCCTCCCAAAGCCCTGGGGAGCCTGCTGCTGCCAGAGTTGCACAGCGCATGCTCACTGGCCCACCGGAGTAGAGTGATGATGCTACAACCACATCAGAGAAAGCCTGGATAATGACAGGGTGATGATAGGGAGGGGAATACTGCTTTTGCATATCTCCTGTATAGATGTAGTCCCTGGCATATCACGGATGAACAGTGAAGACTGCAGTTAAAAATACATTAAAGACTCAGCCCCTAGCCCCTGCTCTACCGCTCAGCTGCTATGTAACACTGTGCCCTTCTCATTTTGAGCTACCACATAAAAATTAACGTTTACATATAGATATAGATATAGATATAGATATCCCCTGAACTAGCCTGTGTGTATTAAAAAAATACATGAAACCACTGATCACGGATAGCTTAGGAGGGGCATGCCTTTCTCAGAATCAATTCAGGAGTACTCTGTCCTTATAGAGGTGAGGGCCTTCCCTATACCTTTTAGGAAGACCTCTGAGGTTTCACACTGTTCCATCACAAGACTTTGGAATACATTCATGATCTAGAAAGGGGAGGACAGTACCTACTTTCTTCCCTTCCTCCCTCCCTCTTTTGTTCAGGATTACAACTAGGAAATCAGATGTAAACAATTCCTACATGAAATAAAACCAGAATTCTCAATATGGAACATTGTGTGATGAAGATGTTAGGAGTCACATATAAAATGTAATCACATACACATGTTTGGTGGGACACGCAGGAGCCATGTGGCTCCTATGGTTAGTGGTGATTTCAAATGAGAGTCTAGAAGCACAGGGCTTTGCATATGGTTGCCATAGAGACAAACAAGCAATTTATGGAATCTCAAACCTAGAGGATTAATTTTAATAACTTCCATCAAGAAGCAATATAGCATCGCAGTTGATAGCGCAGGCTCTGGTGCCAGGTTGCCGGGGTGCAAATTCCCACTCCGTAACAGATGACGTGTGTGCGCTTGGGCAAGGTAATTAATTTCCCCCTACCTTAATGTTATCATCTATCAAACAAATATAGTAATGGTACAAATTGGGTGGGTTATTACATGATATAAGTGAATTCAGATACTACATATATATATATATACATATATATACACATATATATATTCACACACACATACACATAAAACAGCATCATACACAAGTAAGTGCACAATACATAGTATTTATTAGTCTATGTCATTATTAAGACTTGTAACGTTTGGTTACCTGCTCCGCAGAAGACACTCCCATGATTGAATGAGACTTTTCTTTGGAGAGCCTGGTCTGACCTCTCTGTGTGCATCATCATTATTTTCTCGGCATATAAATGAAGACTGCTTCTTTGCCCCCTCTCCAATTTTTTGGCTCAAACCATTACTAATATATATTATTCTCTCCCTTCTAGGGAGACTCTTAATTGCAGAGGACGAGATGCTTTAAGCTCTTTTGCTTGTGAGATACCTCACAGAATGGAAGCTTACTGTAAGAATATGTGTGGAGGGCTTCCCTGGTGGGTGGCACAGTGTGAGAGTCCACCTGCGGATGCAGGGGACACGGGTTCGTGCCCTGGTCCGGGAAGATACCACATGCCGCGGAGCGGCTGGGCCCGTGAGCCATGGCCGCTGAGCCTGCGTGTCCGGAGCCTGTGCTCCTCAACGGGAGGGGCCACAACAGTGAGAGGCCCGCGTACCGCAAAAAAAAAAAAAAAAAAAAAAAAAAGAATATGTGTGGAACTTCACCCTTCCATCAGCAGGAGTTTTAGTAGCCTGCCATTGGCATGATGCTCTTGACTCTTGGCCTTTGCTTCTATTTAAGTGTCTCCTCTGCCTTTTTCTAACAGCTGGTTGATTTCTTCCAGGTTTCTCATGCCAATTCAGGAAGCTCCAGCTCTGTTCATTAGCGTTACTTGTAGGACAAGTTCAGCAATGCAAAACCTCCTCTGGCCAGTCTCCAGATTGGCCGTGACTGCTCAAAGGCCAGCTCCCACGCAGGCTTTCTCAAACTTTACCGTGACTTACGTCATGATCACCCGGGGGCTTATGAAAGCACAGATTGCTGGGCCCCGCCCACAGTTTCCAATCTGTAAGTCTGTGGGTGGGGCCTGAGTATTTGCAGTTCTAAAAGGCCCCCAGGTGATGTTGATGCTGTTGCTCCAGGGACTCACTTTAGAACACCTGTGAGAGAGCTGTGATCACCTTTTTCTCAAGAAATAATTTGGGCCACGTTCCACCGCAGCGGATATAAAAGAAGCAGTTTCCTTGGAAGTAGAAGTCAGGATTATAAAGCGTCAAGCAAAGTAAACCTCAATAAAGCTGATTAAAAATTAAAAGCTAGGTTACAGCGGGAATTCCAGCCAGACATCCACTGAGAATTGCCCTCAATCACAATCATGATCTCCTTCAATGCATTCCCTGGTCTCTGAACCAAGGTTAGTTAACCTACAATTTTCTGATTTTTTTTTTTTCCTGGAAAATGGCTCCATTTCCTCTATACTCCGCAGTGGTCTTTATCTATTAGCTTTCTCTCAAGCATATCTAGACAGCTCTCTTTCAGAACTCCAGAGTGCTGTATATTTACCTTGAAAACATACAAACACAGATAGGAAAGTAATTTCCTATTAATCATTTGTCAATAAATACTGGAGAAAAAGGCTCAAAAATAATTTTAAATATAAATAGTGTTATGTAGAGTTTACTATGTCCAGAAGTGAAGTTATTTTTACTTTATGGCCCACTAGTTTTGTCACCCATGAGCTTTATCAGAGTTAGTTTTATGGTGCAATAACTTATAAAAGTTTTAAGTAGTAGAAGCCATTTTCCTAGGTAATAATTTTAAGCAAACACAGTAAGAGCAACAACTAAAAGCAGAATTGCTCTGCTTGAAATGAACACAGGGAACCAACATCTAGTCAGGCAGCTTTCCTTCTCAACACTCTCCCCATAGGGTGGCTGCCAAGGTGTCTCCCCTTGTCCTGGGCTCTGAGGAACCCAATTTGGAAACCTCTGGTAGAGTAGAAACGGCATGAATGAAAGTGAATAGTCTTGTGTTTCCACCCATCACTTAGCAGTGTGAATCTCAGCAAACGTCCCTTCTGAGAGTCAGTTTCCTTATCTAAAAATGAGGTTAGAAATCCTTTGCTCAACGTATTGTTGTGATAAACTCGAGAATGCAAAAGTCCCTGCAATATAGTAAGTTTCATAAATATTACTTCCCTCTCTTTATTCCCTTTCTGATTTTGAATTGGAAAGACTATGACATATAGAAGCATCAGAGTTCACATTCTAGTTTTTCACAGGCACACAAAGTCCAAGATAAAGCAATGGAGACAGGAGACCTACAGCTAGAATGCTCAGAATTAGATTTTAGGTCGAGGATTTTTTTTTTTTTTTTTTACTTCTGAAGTATCGAACTATGAAAACCATTAAATAAATGGAAATAAAGTTCCTTCATATGTGCCCTGTCACAGATAATCAGAACATATATGCCTTCCAGGCCACTTCACCTGCTATACTTGTAACACTGTTTAATATTTGTGGAGATCCATTGTGGACTTAAAGTCATTTAAATTTCTAAAATTTCAATTAACAAAAACTCAGAAGGAAAACTCAGAATTGAACAGTCTTTCTTGATCAGGTTGATAATACACAGTTTTCAAGGAAATTCTTCTTTCTGAGCTATCCCGACTTTTTCCCAAGCCAACGTTTCTCTCAGAATGGAGAATAAATACACAGATTTGCCTACTTTAGACAGTGACGTGGAAGATACAGAAGACATATGAAAATGGGTAAAAGTAAATTCCAAAATATATCAATTTTATATTGGTACTTCTGGGTGGTTATCTGCACAGCGAATTGGCTATGCTGAAGTGCACATTATGGGTAAGAGACACATTCTATTTTATGAACATGGTTGCCTTACATGATGATAAGGAGCCATTTCTCCCAGCCGTGTTAAGAAAGTTAATCTGTCAGCATTGAAGGCAGACCACGGCTCATGAAGGGCAAGGTTATGTATTTTTCCTGCCAGTGCAAGAGGAACACTCTTGTGTACAATTTCTCTGTTCATCATGTCTGAAGTTTCTGAATTATGTTTTGAGGCACGGGCTGGGGCAAAGTCAATCTGTAAAGTAAGTGGGCATTTTCTCTGGTGCATATCAGCTACTTCTGCATTCCTACTCTTTTGCATTTGAAAGCCATTTTTAAAGAGAGAAAGTGTGTGGCAGGCTCAATGCTCTGCTCTCCAGATGGGAAACTGCAGCCAAACAACATTGCTTTGCAGTGGGGGAAAAAGCCAGCTCCATCATGGACTTTCCAGTCTCATGCCTCCAACCTCTACGGTGCATTCCCCCTTCAAAAGCCCCTCAGGCACCTCGAACTCAACCTGCATTCATCCTATCCTCTTCCCAATAAGCCGCTCCCACCTCCACTTCTAGCCTGACTCATAAAACTGTTCTTCAGGAAATGGAGCTGCTGTGCACCTAGCAGCTCAGCCGGAGGTTACCCTGGCAACCCCCTCTTTTTCACTCTCTCATCGTATCTACCATCATTCCCATTTCCTATATACCTCATCAGAGTCGGTTCATTTCTCTTCATCTGCAGGGCCACCACCTTTGAACAGCTTCCTAACTGCTCCCCTGCATCCACTCTACAATCAGAGAAACTGTTTATAATACAAATTACTAGCAGTTTTCAATGCCTTACCATTTCCTTGAAGATAGAGTCCAATTTCTTTAGACCCTCCATAGTACAAACTCTGGCTATTTTTCATCATTCCCTTCCATTCTTCCCCTGTCTCTCTCTGTCAGTATGGAAATCTTTCATTTATTTGAAAGCACAGGATTTTTTCTTCTTTGGGTTTTTTAACTGGCTTTCTAACTTCTTCACCCTTTAACTAGGAGAA
The DNA here is from genome assembly GCF_039906515.1 of Pseudorca crassidens. NCBI lineage: Eukaryota > Metazoa > Chordata > Mammalia > Artiodactyla > Delphinidae > Pseudorca > Pseudorca crassidens. The sequence continues at coordinate 17,439,638 of NC_090299.1, forward strand.
TCTGTATCAATTCATATGGGTAGTCACACTCAAGCTTTAAATTCCATCAAGATGTTGTTTCCTTTGGGATGCCTGATTGCTCTCCCTCTACCCAACCACCACCTGGCGTCTACCTGCCAGGCCACCTTCCTGGAATGTGGGTCCAGCCCTGGGCTCCCAGGAGAACCTCATAAGCATTAGTACTGGAGGTCCTCTATGCAACTCATCACCCCAGCTGGGAGCAACTGGGGAAACACAGAGGGTCAGAAAGTTCTCCAAGGGGAGAAACAGACCAGGACCATGGTCCCTCTCCTGAACTATATTGTGGGTTCCTGCTGGTCCCAAGCACTGGAGGGAGATCTGAAAATTGTGAGGAAGCACTCAAAAGGTCATGCCTAGATTAGGATTTCTATTTACCCAGAGTCTAAGGGACTGAGGGAAGTCCACCTTTTCAAATTTCATCTTTCTGGCTCAAATGACTAAATTTGGACAGTGTAGGGGCAAAATTACCATATGGTAAGAATCTTTGTGCAAGTAACAGATATTCATGTAGGCTTTCTTAAGTCGAATGGGAATGTATTATAGGGATACAGAAGTATCTAATGAAATCTGAGGGCAGAAATATGGACGGCTATAGAAAGGAACTAGAACAAATAATTTTAAACTTTTCAGATTTTTTTAAAAAAATATTTCTCATGTCTGCTCCTCCCTTGCATTGTTTCCCTTTGTCCCTCTGCAGACTGGCTTTCTTGCTTTGTCTACAAGCAAACCACGGATGAAGCACCGTTCTTCGGTTTATATGTTGGAGGTCCAGACTTGCAGCCTCAGGTCCAAGTTGGAAGTGGTCCCAACTCTAAGTTTCTGAAAGAGAACCTGATGGGCTCAGTGCTGCTTAGCTGCCCACATCTGACCCAGCAATCTACATCCACATAGCACGCAGGGCCACATTTCTGTAACACAAAGGGAAGACGGCACAGAAGAGTTTTGGGGATCCCACTGTCCTCACCGCCCTCAGGCTTACTCCACAGTGCCACCTGCCTTCCTAGTTCCCACCCTGTACATCTATGTCCCCACCACTATCTAAAGAACTCACCCTTGCAGGCCAAAAATCCATGTGCTACTGTAAAATTCTTCCACCTTCCCTGCTCCATGAATATTATTTCTTTTGTTTTTCCTTTCAAAAGGCTATAAATAGGAGAAGGTAGGCTGGAGGAGTTATCTTTTTCCTGCCAGTAGGACACCAACCTGTTAGGTCTCAAAAAATGTTCTCTCCGTTTCACAAATGTTAGTTGTTCTGATTTTATTTTATTCCCTATTTCTTATCACCCCCTTGTCTAAGACTGGCACTATTGCAAATGAACTGGGTCAGAACCTAATCTTTCCTTACCACTGCAACCCGAGAATATTATCCCAAACTAAGGTCCCTTTCCTTGCCTCTCTCCCCTTGCCACCTGATACACTGCACATTGTGCTAATGTGTTGAGAATTATTAGCACAATGGACTTGGCTACCAAAAGTTTTAAAATATCCAACCACCTGTTTTCCTTTTTAACCACTTTGTTCTTTGTGATAGTAGAACCCTATCAAGCCCATCAAAAACTACCCACTGACAGGTCCTGCAAGGACTGAACTGGCAGAGGGCACAGGGCTTAACCACTCAGAGAATAACTCTCCACGTGCTGTAACAAGAAGCGATTTGCCAGTCTTCCTTTCTATGATACTACTTCATTTTAACGAGGCAGTACAAACGGTTAGCATCCCGTTTACTGACAGGTCTCTTTTAATTATACTCTTCCCTCCTGGTTTCCCTCCCACCACAACCCAGTAAAGTTTAGGTGAAACAGAGGGAAACTGTCCTCAGCCGCAGTGCTCTCCCCCTGCTGCAGAGCTGCAGGATGCCTCGTACATGCTGTACTCGCTGTCAGCAGCTGTTCTTCATCTGCCCTTTTCTCGCTCTTCCCAGACATTGGAACGTCTTCCAAAAGGCATTTTCCCTCTTTGCCAAACTTTCCATATGTTAGACTAAAGAATTATTTCTTGAACCCTGGGGACTTCTGGTTTTAAGCTTTAAAAATTTGCTAAACAATGCTTCTTTTTTATTTGTTCCCCCTTTAAACAATTCAAAAATGAGATCAATTTCTCTCTCCTTTCTCTCTCTCTCTCTCGCACTCTTTCTTGCTCTGGCTCTATGATATTCCTTATACGAAAACCTTCCTTTAGCACTGTACACTTTTTAGCTTCTAACCTGGAATCCTTAAATCCCATTTTTTTTAAACCACTTTCTGAAAATTATCTTATCCCATGCATGCATACATCCTCATAGTATCTTCCAAAAGCAATAAAGAGAGCAGGTGCTACTTTGCTCAGCATTTAATACAACTCTATTTGAAACAATAAAAAAAAAACCCAAAAAACACTTTTCCATGTTTCAGCATGTCCACTAGATGGCGGAGTAGTCCTCCATTTTATTTCTATGAAAAGGGCCCCTTATTGCTAAGTATTTCCTTTGGGTAGAGCACAGTGTGTTGCTCCATTTATTTTCAAATTCTAGACTTTCTGATGTCCTGTAAAGTCTTTATAAGCAAGGACAGAAAAAGTGATCATCTACTGAACATGTGCTATAACCATGTACCTTGCTAAGATTTGCTTTATGATTATAGGCACATATATTTAATAAATAAATTATAAAATGGATAATATTTTATGACATAATAATGGTGATAAGATCAATAAGAAATAAAACACTATTCCACTAGATATTCTTATGTTATATAACTGACAAAGAAACTTTAATAAACTTAAAAAATTTAACTCTGGCTGAAGATTCAGAAAGGGCTACAAGCACTTTTACATTTCTGTTTCTACTCACAGGTAAACGAACGTGCCAAACCAATATGTGGAAAGTATAATGCTATTTCTGAGTCATATTACCATTCAGCACAACCTTCTGTTCTCCTCACTGACTAAAGGCATTGTTTGGCTTTTTAGGAAGACAGCTTTTTTAAATGTTAACTACTTCAAAATGAAATGTCTTGATTACGTCCATAAGCAATGGTAAGGTGAGTAATGGTCTGAATTTTCCGGTAAATGGTACTTAATTAGTTTTTGGACGTATCCAAAGCTAAAAACATGTTGTTTTGAATAAAGCCTTGCCAGTGTTTTTATTTGTTTGTTTTGTTTTGTCTTATTAATATATCACACTAGATACTGAACCGAAAGAAATATATGCAAACATCTGATAGAAATTTCACTAATTTGATTTAAATCTCTACTCCAGTGGATTTAAGAGTGTGCCCTGCAAAGTGCTGGGGGCTCTGAGGGGCCTGTGTGGGGCTTCCACACAGACAACAGGAGGAAGGTCTGCCTGTACACAGGCTCTCCCATCCTAGCCAGAGAATGTACACATTCATCCCTTTCTCACACTGGGCAGCCCCTTTCATTGAAACAAAAAGTTTTGCAGCTAATAAAAGCCATTTGAATTGTCTGTTATTAAGTATAGGTCAAATGAACATCACTTGGTATATATAGAAATAAGAATTCTATTTTTGCCAATGGGAAAAAAATGACTTAATCTGAATAATTTGGTAAAAATAAAGTCAAAATTTTGTGCCAAGAAATTAAAACTAGAGAGCAGCTATCATATAAAAAATCAGATTTAACTGGATTTGTTATTTTAGTCATTTTGTTGTCATAGCTAGTGGCTTAATCAAATGCACTCAGGCAAAGAAAACTAAGGAAAGCAAGAGATCCACGAAGCACAAAATGTGCCCATCTGCCTGCCTCTGTTGCAGGGGGCTCAGGGGAGGGCCTACTCACATATGCACACAGAGATATGCTGATAAGAACCTGTCCCATGGAGTGCGAAAGACAACTTGCAAAGCACTGAGGGCTGCAGGACATTGTCTTGAAGTGGACAATTCATCATAGAGGATTTAAAAGTGCTCATGCACTTCTCATATATATTTCATATGAGTCTTAAACTAGCCCAGAGATACAAGACGTCATTTGAAGGAAAAAAATTCTGGCCTGTAAATAAGTTAATGAATGTTGTATCTTAGAGGACAGTCAATTGTTGGGAAAAGATGAAAAAAACTCTACTGCCTAAGAAACATTATTCATTGATGTAGCTTAGCTCCTGAAACAAAGATACCTCCAAGTTTTACGGGATAAACATCATTCCTCACTCGTCTAACCACCCAGTGCTAATGTCTTGGTCAAGCTTTTTCCATTTATGACTTTGCCATTCCCCTAGGGCCTTGGGATCCACTGAAATCTGGTGGTAGAACAGAAAAGACAGAGAGTGGAGGCAGTATATCAACTTCTTTAAAAAATGCTCTCCCTGGAAGTGGCATTTATTGGTGAGACCTTGTCACATGGTCATACCAACAGCAAAGTCTCTGGGTGGCCACTTCCCAACACTACACTGTGAGAGGTAAAGTAAGAATTACAGTGAGCTAGTTATAACTGCCATAGCAATAAAAAAACCAAAGGATAAAATAAGTTATTTCATTAAATAGGGAATACAAAATACCAGAGAAAATGATTTCTTGCACTTTGTATACAAATTTTTTAAAATTAATTAATTAATTAGAGAAAGCTGCGCACCAGCTTTCTCTAGTTGTGGTGAGCGAGGGCTACTCTTCATTGCGGTGCGCGGGCTTCTCATTGTGGTGGCTTCTCTTGCTGTGGAGCATGGGCTCTAGGCCTGCGGTCTTCAGTAGCTGTGGCTTGCGGGATCTAGAGCGCAGGCTCAGTAGTTGTGGCTCATGGGGTTTGTTGCTCCACGGCATGTGACATCTTCCCGGACCAGGGCTTGAACCCGTGTCCCCCGCATTGGCAGGTGGACTCCTAACTACTGTGCCACCAGGGAAGACATGTATAAAAATTTTAAACCAATACTGGGTCCGAAATATGTTAGAGCCTGATTACAGCTTTCCTAGAGTAAGACTGTAAGACTTTGTTGTGGATGTTCATTCAATTTAACTCAACAAATATTTATTGTTCTTCTGTGGAAAGATACTTAAAAAGGACACACTTGTACGTACACAGACTCTAACCAGTGGCTTAAAATCAACTCAAGGGATAAGACAAAGACACGACTATTATGCTAAACAGAGTGAGGTGGCAAAAACTGAACAAGTAACATGCACTAGAGGATGGGCTGGCATAATTTTTTGTAAAGGAACGGATAGTATATATTTTAGGCTTTGTGCAACTACTCAACATTGTGGTTGTAGAGTGAGAACAGCTACAGACACTGAATAAATAGGTGGGTGTGGCTGTGTCCCTGCACACTTTATTTACAAACACAGGCAGTGTTTGTAGTGCCTCTACTCTCTATCTTTTCTGTCCTACCTCAGGCTGTAGTTTGCTGACCCTGGCTCTAGAGGCTCCATTAACAAAAATGTCAAACCTGGTGGCAGGAGACAGCTTTATAACCCCTCTGAGGCTGAAGCACAAGCTTCAGTAGAACACACGATGCAATGTGGCACTCCACCCATTTATGAGACAACTAACATTATCACAGCATCGAGAAGAGCAGACAAACAGCAAGAGGAAGGGTTTTCTCTAGGATCTTCTAATCTTGACCTCTCATAGACTTCATCTTTTTTTTTTTTTTTTTTGCGTTTAGCTTGTATATTGCTAGTTTTGTGCCTTATGTTTCTATTCTAGGGCTTAAATTGTAATCTTTGATAAGAATATGTCAATATCTCTTATTACTACTTAATGAATTAACTTCTCTTTTTCTTTAAGGATGGTCTATATATCTGGCCTATAGGCTGATTTGTCTAAGGAAGAATGCATTTTACCAAATAAAGGGTTCTCTACACAGAGCTGATGTTTTCTAATGTTAGATTTCTATTTTTGTTATGTATGAGCATAGAAAGACCAGATGTAGAAGGACAGATGTAGACTTATCTAAACAAAAGTATCTAAGAATCAGGGGTTGACTACAGTACTCTCAATCCAGGAACTCAGAATATTTAGAAATATAATTTATTTTTCTATAAGCGAGCTTAATTCCTACTTCACTTATATTAGACTTTTATCTCACTCAGTGTGGGAGCCTTGGGCCCTATAAACTCTGATACACCATAAACTCTGAAGGCTTGCCACCTTCCCCTGCTTACATGGATTAGATGTATTACTGAGTAATAATCCCACAAAACCAGGGCAGTAACGCAATACAGATGTGCTTCTTTCTTTCTCGTGTCATCGTCCTATGTACGTTGAGGGGCTCAGTCCCACACGGTTATTCAGGGATACGGATTTCTTCCACCTAGGGGAAGCCTCCCGAGGATCCTTTATAACTAAGAGGTGAAGGAAGAGGAGACCAGGAAGGACACTGGCTGTCCATCCCTCAGTGAGAAGGCCAGGAGATGTTACACACCCCTGCAACTCACACTCCACTGCAGAGAACTAATCCTATAATCCCCAGTGACATGAAAGGGAGCTAGGAAAGACTATCTAGAAATGTGTGCTGGAAAAATAAGAAACTAGTCTCATGACCACAGACTAGTGTTTTCTTTGCCACAACAGTCCACTTCACTTTCAAATTCCCCAAACTTATCAAGGAAATTTCACCTGTTGATCTAACCCTGGGGTTTTTGCTGGGAGGGAAGCAGATATCAGGGCCCACAACTATACAGCCATGTTTCCATTCCAAGCCCTGCCAACCCAAACCAGGGCATCTTATCTAGTCATCTCTCAGGAAACCTGGCTCTGACTCAGTCATCCAAGCAACCAGAGCCTTCTGATTGTAATTACAGAAGTACATCTGGCTTTTGCACCAGAAATTTATTAATTCATTCACCAGATAGTGATTGACACTCAATGTTCTCTGTTCTAGACACCTGGGATGTTATCAGTGAGGCAAGGGCAGTGGGAGCAAGTATCTCAGCTTTTGGGAGCTTTAGACAGAAACAGCAGAAACAACAAGGATATTATACTGTACAGTAGAGGGTGATAAACCCTGTGGAAAATGTAGGGTACAGGGCAATGGGGTGCTAGGAGAATGGCTGGTTACCATTTTTTAAATGGTGTCCAGGTTAAGACTTGTTGAGATGATAACTGAGCAAAACCTTGAAACAGATGGGAGAGTTGGCCAAGAAAATATCTAAGGGGAAAGAATTCCAAGCAAAGGGTCTGAGGAAGGAACACACCTGACATGTTCGACGAGGAAAAGGAAGGCATCATGGCAGGAGTAGAGTGAGCAAGGGAGAGACCGTGCCTGAAGTCAGAGAGATGAGAAGGTCCCAAGCACGTGGGAACTTGGAGTTTGTTCTGAGTCTCCTCTCGGGGCAGTGAGGAAGCAGGCTATTCCTGGCCTCTTCATTTTTGATCTTAGATTCCACTGTGACCCCCTGTTGGTTGCTGTTGTTTTTGCTCTCCTCCTCCTCCTCCTAGTTTTCCGGAAATCACTCTTTAATAAGCCTGCAGTCTATAACCCTCCACATGTCCTGTCATCTCTCTCAGCTCAGGCTCTCCTCCTCCTTTTTGCAACTTAACAATTAATCTCCCTTCACAGTAGTACATATGAAGAGTTTTAATACACTTTTGAGTAATAAAGAGTTGTCACCCCGGATGCTGAGGTCCTCACTAATTTCTACCATAATCAGAAATCTTATTTGAATGGGATGTCGTGATAAGTACAGGACCACTGTTTCAAAGCATCTTGCTCAAGATGCTGTCTCTGTCTCTCTGTAGATATAAATACACACACACACACACGCACACCCTCTGTCTTTTTTTCATCATCTCCTTGCAGATATTGGTTTACATGGGAGCTGAGGAACCACCTTGGGAAAGAACTAAGACCATACCCCAAGTCAAGCTGAGATATATGAAGACCTGAAAGTGCAGGAGACACAGTAACAAAAATGGGCATGTGGAGCCTCTGAGAGGATTCATCAAGGGGGAAGGACCCTGGAATTCTGATCCTGAGGTGGGTGCAGAGAGAGGCTGTGAAGTTGAAAGGACAGCATGTTATTGTGTAACAGGGCAGTGGTTAGCCAAATCTTTCCATCTAAGCACCTGATGATAGAGAGCTGTGTGTGGGAAGAAAAAACTATAATCTGATCAAAATGAATAAAACCTTGGAGAACGAATAACACAGAAGTGAGAAAATTATTATCCTCCACATTTCAGAGCAGAAAGTTGTCTCTAGAGCCAGAACATCCCCAGGAAGCTGTCGTCAGGAGGGGATCTCCACAGGAGAGAGAGTTCAATGGAGCACTGTGAGCCCAGAGTCTTCCTTGGGTAGCTCATGAACACATGTGATACACCCTTGAAGATTCCAGCAGTTACTCACAATGAGACCCCACATTCACAAAGGTGTGTGCCAATGAACTGATGGAAGCCTGGTAGCAATGTCAATGTGTCCCCATGACCTTAGGATGAAGATTCCCCACTGCTCTTTGCAGGGTGTGTGGAAGAACATTTTGGAGTGTATTTTCAGAAGGCAACTGGAATGCCGCAGCCAATTTATCTCTGACCAACAGGAGGTGCTAAGTGGTGATGACTACAGAACCAACTCCTCCAGGCTATGCAAAGCAAGTAGACAGCTGCACAGTAACCATCCTTTAACTTAAGATTGACAGTGGGTCTCTCTGGTCACCTCAGACATATTTGTAGGTCACTTATCTAAAGTCACTTAGGAATTCAGTAGAGCAATTTTTCTGTGATGAGATGCATTATCACCTCAAATGTTGAAAACAGAGAGCTGTTGGATACTTGTGGATGTACATATGTGTGTGTATATGTGAAACAATGTGACTGTCACAAACACATTATACTCAAACTAGTTTATACTCAAACACGACTGTGTTCCTTAGATGTCTTGTACTTTAGTTACCACGGTAACTGTCACACCTTACCAGGACTCATTTGGTTTAATATTTTTGCTTCTCCAGTTGAAATCTAATTTACATATAGTCAACCACATCTTCTTCACCAAGGAACCCCCAACGTTTAATACGGCATATAGCTGTGCCTAGTGTGTCCTTATCAAATGAATGAATGAATGGAGTATCCATTATAGGTATCTTCTATAATGTCTAGTAAGATTCTTAGCCATAGGTATTGTATAAATCAAAGCAGCCAGAGTCTCACCCACAGATACACACACACACACACACACACACACACACACACACACACACACTCTGAAAGCTGCTTTTTCCTATTTCTATGCATTGCTCTCTCTACTCACTCTGATTAATCAAAAACTTAGCTCTGGCATGTATTGCTATGTGACTTTTTGTTTGTTTCTCTGAGATTCAGTTTCCTGTTGCATAAAATGTTTATAACAACGGTTTCATGCAATGTAACCATGAGGACTAAGCAACAGAATCCACGCTAACCTAGTCATAACCTCATCACTATACACGACAGGGCAGGGAGTTTCAGGAGCTTCAGGGTTTCAGTTTTCTTGTTCACCCACTATTAAGCAAGGCTTATAAGAGTATACATTGGTCCCAACTCTGTGGTTTTCCTTCTTATTTAGAAGGAGCTTTTTTAAAGTAGATTTGGTAGTAATACAACAAAATAATTTAATTCCATATTTAGAAAGTTAGTAGTTTATGAGAGCAAGAGGCTCCCTGGAGACAGATTCCTGATCAATTTTGAGGGCAGATTGCCTGAAGGGAGAAGCTGACTACAAAGCATTTAATTATAGACTTCCCTCTTTATAGGTGGTCTTAGTGTCACACATAAACCTGTCAGAATTTCTTCAAGACACATAATGTGATGACAAGATTAATATTCTAGACCTAGAAAAAAGGTATTTTGCCAGAATTATTGATCAAATTTTTAAGCTAAGAATTTAGGTCTTGACTGATTTCTGATGTTCAGAACTGCTTTGAATTGTCATTTGATCAGACATGCTCTTCAGACACGTGGTTTGCAAACTTTTATAAACTGTTTCCCCTCAAGCTGCTCCAGATTGGGGGTGAATTAGCTACTTGGAAACAGATAACAAACAATTTTTCCATGACCATGTATTAAATGATCCACTGTGTGTGTGTGTGTGTGTGTGTGTGTGTGTGTGTGTGTGTGTATGTCCTCTGCATCCAAACATGAATGAGTTAGTTGATACTTTACCTGACTTTGGATCATATAGTTTAAAGATTTCCCAATTTTGTTACTAATCTGTTTCCAAGGAGCATCCTTAGGGACCATGAAGCCATGGAACAGTGTGAAAGTGGCTAACTGGGCAGGAATAAATATGGGTTGACCAATGCTTCCTCAACACTTACTGCATTTCTGCCCCAGCTTTCATTTGTAAAGAGAAATCAGTTGCCAGAATCATCTGCAAAATCACTGCTTTAGTTAACCAGTGCTTCAATTTACAAATGAGAACCTAACGTCAATTAAAAATGGGATGCCTTGCCCAAGGGCAGAAAGTTGTCTTTTTTAGTCATTTTTTTTTTTTTTTTTTTTTGGCCTCTCCCGTTGCAGAGCACAGGCTCCGCGGCCATGGCTCACGGGCCCAGCCGCTCCAGGGCATGTGGGATCTTCCCGGATCAGGGCACGAACCTGTGTCCCCTGCATCGGCAGGCGGACTCTCAACCACTGCGCCACCAGGGAAGCCCTAGTCATTCTTGAACTAGAAGGAATATTTTTAGTCATCCTTGAAAAAAAGAACACTTTAATAATAAGTAGTCTCAGAAGTTTAATTTTAATTTCATGACAAAGTTATTGAATGTATTAATCCTAATGTCATAGATGAGAAAATATTTGAACTGCTCTCAGTATCAGCATTCTTAAAAGTCCAGATTTCTACTAACAGTCTGTTGAAGGACATTTAGGCTTTCTCTATTATGCTCCTCAGAAATTATTCTAGCTTCCACCCAGTGCCTGGCTCTAACGTAAGTCTCACAATTTTTAGTTCGGTTTGTTCCAGCAGCATCATGCTTTCAGGTACTAAAATTTGCATGAGTTGCCAATTGTTGCATAACAATATTTAACAGATTTAACAGCTTAAAACCATACACGTGTATAATCTGACAGTTTCCATGTGTCAGGAGTCTGGGCATGCCTTAGCTGGTTCCAAGCCACAGTGCAAGACATTGGTCACAATGCCTCAGCTGCAATCAAAGTGTGTTGGTTGTACCGGGCATATCACCTGTGGTTCTCCTAGGGAAGGGTTTACTTCCAAGTTGATTCAGGTTGTTGGCAGAATTCATTTACTTTTGGTTTTAAAACTAAAGATTTCAATTTCTTGCTGGCTGTTGGCTGGAGACCCCTCTCAGCTACCAAAGGCCACCTGCAGTTCCCTGACTCATGAAGTGTTCCTTCCTCAAAGCCACCAACAGAGAGGGACTCCAGTCTGACAGGTGCTGCAATCTTATATGACATATTCACATAATCATGTGTGTATAATCACATACATCCTCTCACTTTTGCCTTAATTTGTCAGTCAGATGCAAGTCAAGGTTCCCATCTATACTCAAGGGGAAGGGATTACACAAGGGCATGAATATATCTATATCTATACCTTTATACCTGTATCTATACCTATATCTATATCCATCTATATCTATACAGAGAGACATACATGTGAGTATATGTATATGCATATAATACATATATAACATGTATATATCTATTAATGAAGTTATATTTGTAAAGATATTCTGACTTTATAATATTTATACTTTAAAATGCTTTATACTTTTAATTTCAAACTAGCAAATGACAGATTTGAGGGATTAGTTGGTTGGTTGGTTGATTGGTTTCACTGGTGAAAACAAATGATTTAACCTAATATATACAACTGCAAAAGAATTACATAGATTCAGGATATGACAGAATTCATTATTAAGTCATCACGTTGACCACTGGGAAACAACTGAAGGCAACTGACCCAATTTAAAAAAAAATTTTTGGCCAGCAGATGATATTTAATATCCTAATTAGAGAGTCTAAAGTAATGGAGTAGTATAATTGAAGTTATTGAAACCAAAGCTAAGAAAATCTTCATTCTGAGAGTATGAGAAGAGGTTGAGTCAGGAACCTAAAAGAATGTTGGTGGATGAGCAAATCATTGGCACCTGTTTTTTCCTCTATTTTTTCATTTCCACATTGGTTAAAAGATTTCAAACATGAAATGTGTGACTACTGTGCTTCCAAAAACTATCTGGGAAATATTTAGCTCCCTAATGATCTGGCAGCTAATCAGGTATGATTTCATTTATCTACTTACACTATGCGTTCAAGACACCCATTACTACTTAGCCAGCGAGTTCACTTTTAATATTTAATGGTGGGGGAAGGTATGCAGGGAGTGTTTGTCCTATGGTCTATCATGTATGATTGGATTAAGACATTTTATGTGTGTTACATCATGAATGAAGACATATTTTTCAATCTGAGTTAAGTATAATAACACCCACATGTACGAAAATACAATTGAGGTGGGCCAAGATAAGCAAATTTGAGAAATACGTACACGATCATATATTCTAAAGTTGACTTGTGTATGGTGGATGCTGTGGTCTGAATGTTTGTGTCACCCCGAAGTTCATATGTTGAAAATCTAATCTGCAGTGTGATGGTACTTGGAGGTGGACCTTCGGAGTGATTAGGTCAGGAAGGTGGTGCCCTCGTCAATGAGATTAGGGCTCTTATAAAAGAGACCTCACAGAGCTCCCTACCTTACTTCACCACGTGAGGATACAATGAGAAGAAGGATTTCACCAAGCCATGCTGGCGCCCTGATCTTTGACTTCCAGCTTCTAGAAATGTGGGAAATATATTTCTGTTGTTTATAAGCCACCCAGTCTGTGGTATTTTGTAATAGCAGCCTGAATGGACTAGGCCAGGTATTAATAAACTCTAATTGAATACATAATAAATATTAGTTGAATTGATGAATATGAATATGTTACATCAGGAGATATCATTTTATCTTTCTTATTACTAACATTTGTTGAAGTTATGCCACTATAACTGAGACTTCTCAAAAACAATACAATATTAAAAACAAACAAACAAAAAACTTAAATAAATGTATGGATCACTGACTTGGTCATTTTAAGGGCCAATTATATAAAGAAGCAGAACCACATTTCCTTCCTCATTTATTAGGAAGGTGTACGTCAGCAGTTAACGTGATTATGCTGAACACTCAATAGAGTACTTTAATTCAGAGCTTTGAGTTCACAAAAATGATGGTTAATCATGCACCTTATATTGACCTTGTAATATATTTTTTAGTTTTAGTGGGACTAATTTACATATCATAAAATTGTTTCATGGTTGGTATACAATTCAATGAATTTTTAGTAAATTTTTAGAATTGTGTAACCATCACAAAATTCCAACATTAGGACTTTTCATCATGCTAAAGAAATTCCCTCAGACATCTTTGCAGTCAATCTCAGCTTCTGCTCCCAGCCCTAGGGAATCACTGTCTGCTTTCTGTCTTTATATAAATTCACTCTTGGGGAATATTTCATAAAATGAAATCATACAATATGTAATCTTCTGAATCTTTCTTTCACTTTCATTTATGCTGCAGTATGTATCAGTATCTTTCTACTTTACTGCAGAATAACATTCAAGTATAGGAATATACAATATTTTATCTATTCACCAATTGATGAGCATTTGGATCATTTCTAGTTTGGGACTATTACAAATAATGCTTCTATGAACATTCACCTGAAAAGTATGTGCAGACATATGATTTCACTTCTTTGGGGTAGATTCCTAGGAGTGGAATTGCTGGATTAAATGGTAAATTTATGTCCAACTATTTAAGAAATTGTCAAACTGCCAAAGTGACTGTCATTTTACATTTTTACTCAATGTGTAAGAGAGTGTCAGTTTTTCCACATCTCTGCTAACTCCTGATATTGTCTGTCTTTTTGATTAAGACCATTTTAAGTCTATATAATGGTCCGACTGTGATTTTAATTTACATTTCCACAGTGATTAATGAGGCTGACCACCTTTTCATATGCATGTTAACTTTCCATATATCTTCACTGGTGAAATCTCTATTCAAGCTTTGCCCATTTTTAAATTAGTAATTTGTCTTATTATTGAGTTTTAAGAATTCTTTATATATTCTGAATACAAGTTGTTTTACAGATATATGATTTGCAAATATTTTATCCCAATCTGTGCCTTGTCTTTTTGTTTTTTAATTGTGTTTTTTGAAGTGCAATTTTAGTTTTAATAAAATCCAATTTATCAATTGTTTTGTCTTTTGTGGCTCTTAGTTTTGGTGTTGTATCTAAGAACTCTTTATGTAACGCAAAGTCTTGACAATTTTCTTCAATATTTTCATCTATGCATGTTATAATTTTAGCTCTTACACTTAGGTCTATAATCTACGTTGATTTAATTTTTCCTTATGGTGTGAAGAAATTATCTTAGTTCAACTTTTTGGATATGTGTATGTAATTGATATATATTTTTACACTTCGTGATATATTTTTACACTTTCATTTGAATATAGTTAAGGCTAATGCACCTGAAATTCACTTAAACTGGGAGAATTATCCTGAGACAAACAGTCTTAGAGTGAACTGAGAAACAGTTCTCTTAGCCTTGTGCCATACCTTATACTGACTAACCCACTGGAGGAAAAGAGATCTTCCATCAGCTTGATACCAGTCAAAATCAAAGCAGAACTTCCCTCTTTATTACTCTCTTAAAGAAATGCTCTATTGTTTCTTTTCAGTGGAGTTCCCTACTGAAGCCAAAATAAAAATTTTCTGAGTATCTACGGGAATATTTAAAGAATTAGCTGTCAAAATAGTTATAGGAAGAAAAACATGGAAAAAAGAATCAAGTAATAAATGTAACTGGTAATTAAAATATGTTGAAAATGCATGCAGGGCTTATAATCTAATAGGATTACATAATCATGTAAAGTTGTCCTAGATGTGGTATGACATATACTGAGTTATTTCCCCTTGCTGGTAAATGGAGTAGTATTGGAAAATTTGAGGTGCATTATTTTTCAGCTAAGACCTCATTATTGCTTCTCTGCATAAACAACTCTCTCATCTCAGGTTTTCTCTTTATATATGGAAACCAGTGTTGTCAGAATCAGTCTGAAGAGTCGATTGTCTCACCGTACACAGCAGGAAAGAGTGGCTAGTAGATGAATTGACTGTGGTTTTGCTTAGCTTTATAACATGAAAGCTAATCACTTTGGAACTGATACGAATAAAGTCATTTTTGTTCATTAATAAAAGTAAGCTATTTGAATGCCAATGACATTTTAGATTCACAAAAGTTATAAAGTAGTAATAATAAGCCTTAACCAACATATCATTGCTATCACTCATAAAATACAATTTCTTTTAATCTAAGAAACCTTTGAGTATGTACTTATAATCATAATTTTAACTCATGAATTTCTGTACACTTACTGCCAAATATTAACAAGAGTTAAAATTTTATTTAAGAAAAACACAACAATCCTATTACCTCTTGAAAGTATGAATAGTAAAGGGATATATCTCCTAAAGACCTCAAATTCTTATTCAATACAGCTTTGGGATGACACTTTGTCCATTCATACCATCTATAGCCACTGAAAAACAATATTTGCCTTTGAGTTCTCTGCTACTAAATGCAAGAGACATCAATAAAAGCAAGTTTTGAGACTGCAGTTCAGTCTTCTGTTAGAGCAATGTTTCTCAAAATGTGGTACCCAGACACCAGTCCCATCACTGAATAAGATCAGAAACAATGGGGGTGGCACCCAGAAATCTGTGTTTTAACAAGCCCTCTAAGTGATTCTGATACATGCTAAAGTTTTGATAACCACTCAGGTAGTGATTACTGATAAACTATAACTAGGCAGACTCCTGTTCTATGAGCTGGTGTATGTTCTCTCAGCCCTTCTAAGTCAGCCTACCTCCAATTCCCTTAGAAGTGATTGCACCAGAATCTACATCTCCACAGGCACTGATGTAGAAAAGCTCAGGGATAGGAAGGAGGACCAAAACTCAGCTAAGGTTAAATGCTGCAACGAAGGAAGGATGGCCAGGTTCTGAAAAGATGGCCCAGTGGACATGCCTGTGTTGAACGTCCTAACTATGAGGGGGCAAGGCAGCACATTTCAGATATAGGAACCAGATGAGAAGAAACTGGTGCTAGAGCAAGAGAAGTGTCAAAGTAAATTGGGTCAAGCATACTCTTCTTGAGGCCAGATAGGATTCTTCCCCAAATGGTGACCTAGTTGCAAATCTCCGTTACCAAGACTTGCTCTCAGTATAACCCACAATTACTAAGGGAAATATGTGAGACCTTTAACTTCCAGTCACTCTCTTCTAGATTATTTCCAAACTTTTCCTTTCCAGTCCATCAAGCATATGCTGCCTTTGTTTATCTTCTGAATGCTTCTAAAGAAGAGTTTGAGTTATGTTATTTCACTGTGTACAAGTACACAGGGCTCCTATGTTTTTCCATAGCTATAGACATTCTTGTCAACTTGATATTTAGGTCCTCTAATATGGATGTCAATTACTCCTCCATTCTTACCTATATCTGTTTCTCAATATGTATACTATTTCCACCAAACTGGACTATTTGCTCTTCCTTGAATACTCCTAATGTTCTCACCAATGTTATCCCGCCTCATTCTGTTCCCTCCAACTCTCTAGTGATGCCTGCTACATAATACCTTTGGTAGGTTGTGATCTCACTCTCTCACTTGGACCTTTATAACTCTCTGTATTTGTCCTACAACATTCTGCTATAAATCTTACTTATTTCTGCAGAGTGTGGTAAGTGTGGTAGAATGAGAATTGAAACTTGGTTTCCTCAACACATAAAATTAGAATTATATTATAGACCTCACAGATCTTTTTAAATAAGGTAATGAATGAGTGTAATTTTGGTTATATTTATTAACTTTTAATAGTATTATTCACTTAAATATAAAGGCAGTGATGTAGAAAGTTATTGAAACATTAATTCTAAGGTCTCTCTTTAGTGATTTATTCGTTTATTTATTCATGAATTTTTTATTATTCATCTTTTATATGTTAATTTCTTATTAGATCACAGGACAGAATAAGTTGATGCATTTTTGGAAGGGTCTCCAAAGAGGGAAAAACAGACAACAATAAGTAAAAAAAAAAAAAAAAGGAAAAGATAATATAATGTTTATAGCAATAAGCATTATACAAAAATAAACAGGATAATAGATAAAGAGTGACTGGTGGGGGTAGCCCTGTAATTTTAGGTAAAGTGGTCAGAGGACTTCCTTTGGGAAGTCAGCCATTTTAGCAGAGGCCTAATGACAAGCAAGAGTCAAGTCTCTGATAATCTGGCAAAAGACACTGCAGTAAGCAGACACAGAAAAATAAAGTCCTACAAAGATCAGGAAATATTCTAAGGAAGTCTGCTTAACAAATGTTCCTGCCCAGCTGGGCAGGCTTTTAGCTATTTTGGCTCCGTGTCCAAGGTTCTGAAGGCTTAAGCTAACCAACCCTCCCAGATTTGGGGTTCTGCTTGCCACATGTTGAAGGTCAGAGGATGTGAGTGTGGGAAAGCTTCTTGCCTGAGTAAGAATACTCTAAGTGGTATCTGATGAACTCCTCTTCTGATGTGAACAAATGCTTCCTTTACTTTGTGTGCTTTAAACTGATGCCAGAGTCGTCAAACTACGTGGGTTTCTTGCTATTTTCTCCATTTTCCTTGCCTGCAAATCTTGAGCATTTTCACATTCATCATTTAACTAAACAAATAGGCATTACAGTAGCCTGTTCTAACTCTTTGCTCTTCCTGTGGCTAGACAATTTTCTTATTTGAGTTTCCTGGCATATTTCCCAATAAGAAAACATTATGTATTCTGAATACATGTTCCTTATAAAAGATTTTAGTTGTTTTTTTTTTTGGTTTTGGTTTTGGTTTTTTTTGTGATAAGTGGGCCTCTCACTGTTGTGGGCTCTCCCGTTGCGGAGCACAGGCTCCGGACGCGCAGGCTCAGCGGCCATGGCTCACAGGCCTAGCCACTCTTGCGGCATGTGGGATCTTCCCGGACCGGGGCACGAACCCATGTCCCCTGCATCGGCAGGTGGACTCTCAACCACTGCGCCACCAGGGAAGCCCAGATTTTAGTTTTTAACTCCCATAAATTTAATTAAGATAAGAACCAACCTTCACTCTGTTTTACATTGTTTACAAGTGCATAAGATCAAGAAACTGACATTTAACGTAACAAACAAATGTTAACCAATTAAAATGTGACTGAGTTATTTAACTCTTTAACCATTTTAAAGAATAACTATATCGGCCAGATATCCACTCTTAATATGTTTAAAGGAAAAAAAGAAAACAACTCTTGATCCTACTCAATATGTAAATGCATTGCATAAGCAAATTGTATTTCAAAATATTTATATATAAGTTTGTGTCTCAAAATGTTGACACATCTCTCCTTTGCTCTCAATTTATTTGTAGAGGAATGAAATTGCTTAAATAAATTGCTGCCTCCAATCCCAGTTCTCCATTTGACTCTGTTGACAAAACTTCTGTTACACTTTAAAGATCAGTGAATAAATAGCTAAAAGGAACTAATAAAACACTCAATAAACAGTTGCTCAAAGAATGATCACCAACCAAAGCATTAACACTGGACATTGAACCTACTTGCTCTTTCACCAAATCTGGGATCATAAACAAATCTCTGGGTAAAACTTTACTTGGCAAAAAGCTCTGGATAAACCTCATCACATAAAAGGCAGCAAGAGGGGGTTCTAGACCTGTCTCTGCTACTACAATTTGTGTGGTCTTAGATACACTCAACCTTCTTTGAACTCTACTTTTGCGGTTTGTAACAGGATGATGATTTGGTCTACATGACCTCTGGCATTCTTTTTGGTATTAAATTTCTAACCCTAAGGTTTCCTCTGGCCTGTTTGTTTCCAGTGGGTACACAGCCTGAGACCTCTCTAATAGCTCTCTCTTGTGGAGGCTGATTTATGAGCCAGATTCACTGCTCTTTCATTTGCAGGATTAGTGAATACAGAAGAATGAGGTTGGGGGCTCAAACAGAAGGAGGGAGGCAGGAGGGGAGATGCCTTTGGGGTTGGGGGAGGGGAGAGTTACACACCTTTCACCACTTAAGAGCAAACAATCTCCATGAGCTTCCATTAGTGTAAACGCTCAGCAGGAAAGTACCTTGGGGTGAGTATTTAAAAAGGAACTTCTGAGCTCCTTCTTTCTTATAAGTTCTTCAAGCTTGCCATTCACGGCCAAAACACATGTTGAAAGATATACCCAAGAATGGTTAAGGCATTTCCTTTTGTGGGGGAACAACATTGAGTCTGGGAGGTTCACGTCCAGAAGGTAGGCTTTCTTTCTTTGGTGCTACAGAAACATGGCACGGCCTAGTATTCTGAAGATTGCACATTCACAGATGGAATACTGGAGATGAGCCCACAGGTCCACCATGTGTGAATATGAATCTCTGGCTGTAGGGCTGATGGATGTGAAGTATTTTTTCAGTGAGTGAAACTAGATGCCTCCCACCATCTGGAGTCTGGTGGGCATTAACTCTAATTAAGATCAGGATGGATAGTTTACAGTTTTGAGTTATATTTACTTACTGCATTTAATAAGGTAAATTGTGTTAAATTGAGACATTAGAGAATTCTAGAATTCATGAAAGTTTTGGCTTGTATTCTTTGTATATATCGAACATGTTCTCCATTTGAAAAAAAAGTTTGCATATATTTCTTCAAATGTTTGATACCTATAATAAAATGAAATACTTCTTACAGACTACGTTTTGCCCCAAAATTCATACGTTGAAACTATAATCCCCCGATATGATGGTATTTAGAGATGGGGCCTTTTTAATTAAGTCATGAGAGTAGAGCTCCCGTGATGGGATTAGTGTCTTTATAAGAAGAGAAAAACTAGAGCCCTTTCTCTCAAAGCCATGTGAAGATACAATGAGATGTTCATGTGCAAACAAGAAGAGGGCTCTCATGGGGAACTGAATCTGCCTGAACCTCGATCTTGGACTTCCCAGCCTTCAGAACTATGTATGTTGTTCAAGCCACCCATTCTATAGTAATTTGTTATAGCCACCTGAGCAGACAGTGTGTTTGATCTTTTCCATGGTAAACTTTGTTTACTTCTGATAGAAGACACGGTTTTGAGAAAAGCAGTTCTGTGCCTGATCATGTGAATAATCTGCTATAAATTGCTTCTGTCTTGCCCTTAGGAAGTTACCATTTTGGTTTATTGGGTATTTTGATATTTTAAATACCAGGGTTTCCTATTTGAAATATCAAACTGGAAGATAAAATACCTGCTTCTTAAAAGGTCTGAAGTGTCTGTATCATCTGGTTGAACAGGTCTTTTAAGTTTTCAAAGGTTACTAATTTAAAAGCAAACTACTTGGAACTTTAGCCTGAAAAATTAAATTAAAATATTCTACTTGTAACTAACTATTATGTCCTTGCCCTGCCCATTTCTTCATCATTTGAAAAACTTTCCTAGTTCCTTGGTTTTTGATACTTAATGAATGGAGCTGAATTGTAGAGGTGACTAGAAAATTGAGAATCCAGACCCTATTCTTTGCCTGCAATCCAAATGTAGCACACTAACTGGCCTGCTTCTAGACAGGTGAATTACACAGGAAATCAGATGGGACATTACTAGTCACCTGGAGTCCCTTCTAATTACCACATCGATGGAGCAAAATGCCTACTTTCCCATCACATTTCACTATCTTTACACTTTTTCTGAGAATCCACTAGCTCTACCATCTGTATTCCTTGCTCTGACTCTGTATGGGAATAATTAACAAAGACATACTACAGAATTCAGAATCTTCATACTGTTTTTCCTCTCTGCCACAAAAGTAAAACAGAGCATTGATGGTACAGTTATTAAATATTGCCCAAGGCAGGACACTTTGGCTGGCAATGTCAGATACCAAAACATCCGATTCATGACTTTACTGGTACTGATCCCCTGAAGGTATTGTTGAGGTTACCATGGTGAAGTAACCATGGTAAAGTAACCTGTTTTTCTTATACTCATTCATTTTTTAATTAAGATGAAGAACACAGCTCTTCCTGCTTCATGAAAAGTGTTTTCACAACTCTGAGTTCATAAGAAACTCAATTGCTTTGGGGGAGAAATGTATTAAAACATGTTAATTTTTGCAGAAATCTTTTCAGCGGGTCTACTCAAATCTACTTTGAACCTCAATATGGATCTATCTTCCCATTAGGCATTCATTTATAAAAATAGAAAGCTTTTGTCTTTAATTGTAGTTATATTAATGAACTCCTGTGACAATAAGCACCTCTTGCTTCCACACAAAACCTCAGGAACTCTCTGAGCTTTTGATTTTTTTTAAATTCCAGTTTTATAATGGAATTTGTATGTAAAACCATAAGATCTAATATAAAACAGGAAAATTGGGACTATAAATCCTCCCTTGACTTTATTTTCCATTAAAGAAAAACTAGGTCACAGATATAGAGTCGTATGTATTAAAAAGATACTAAAATATATACAATTGATATCAGGATGCAGGACTACAATATTCAGATCATGCATGTCTATTAAAGCCTCCTTTTATGGGTATCCCCAGTGAGTGTCAGGCCTACAGTTGTAGGACACACCATATTTTATTTTACTGTTTTTCTGATGTGAGGTTCCATACTAACAGCCTCCTTCCAACATCACACCGAGAAGCCCACACCAGAGCTCCAGCACCAAGAAATTTGGGAATTTATAGGCGAAGGAAAAGTTAGCAGTGATATTGTCTGACATTTTCATTCTACAGACAAGAAAGTGAACGCCTAGAGAAGTGAAATGAATTGCTTTTCATCACTCAAGGAATTCACTGATTTGAAAAATATTCAATGAGTAGATAGTGTGGGTAAAGTTCTGTGCCAGGGAGTTATGTTGGGAAGATGAATAAGATAGTATCTCGAAGCAGAGACCCCTAAACTGAACACTAAACTCACTGAGGTAAGAGCAAGGGCAATAATAACTTCTAGAATAGAGGGAGGATACCTAACCCATCTTGAAGAAGTCAAGAACGGCTGAGCAACCTGAGATGGGGCCTGGGATATAAGCAGATACTAGCCTGGTGAGCAAAGGAGAAAACGTTTTCAGAGGGAAAGAGTGCTGTGAACACTGGTGTGGTTAGAAACAGCCTGCTTCCATGAATGTGAAGCATTAAATGGAACTTAGGTCACTGCAGGAGATGAGACTGCAAAGAGAAACCTTATGTGACCGTGAGAAATATTCTCAGCTATTATGAACAGAGGCTATACATTTTCTGATTTGGGCGCATATTTTTTTTTATAGTAACTTATAAAACATTTTCAGAGGGCCACGCTTCTTCACTAATCACACGAGTCTCTCCACTCCCCATTCTTCTGGTAGGACAAAATTAACATCTAATCCACTTTTCCCTTTCTTTCCTCTCCTCCACTTCCCCACTCTACAGGGACTTGAAATCGCTTTTAGAAAACACTTCGAATCCATTATTTCTGCTGAAAAGTTTACATCTAGTTGAAAGTGCTTATGTCAGCGCAAATGATCAAATCTGAACAATGTCAGCACTCCAGAATTTGGAACATGTACCAACAGAGTACAGCATTACTTTGCCTCATTCCAGTCAGACCAGAGGAGCTACTTACTTCCCTAAAGAGACTAATTGTTGAGTGATGGGTACATATGAATGGGAGCTGGGCATATGAAGAGAGACAGTTTTCATATAAACTAGTCTTGCTGTTAATGTACCTGAGATAGGATTTTCTGAGCAAAAGCCTATGGACATAGTTTCCTTCCCACAACCCTCCCTTAGACTTCACGATTTCCCAGGTGCATGGTTTCATTATGACAAGCGTTTTAGTGTTGAAAGTCCTTATGACCTAGTTAGTAGGAAACACTGAAGCTGCTACTTAAGGGCAAAGCCACTTAGCCATTCCTGACTTTAGACAGTGAAAGATGAGGGATTAAACACATATACTTTCTATGATAAGGGCCTCTGTGATCGTTTCCATGATATTCTACAGCCCATCTTGAGAAGCCATTACATTTAGTGGAGTTGGAGATCCACTGGCCTTCTATTCCTTTCCAAATAAGACCAAATTGGAAATAAGGTCACATTTAAAAGCAGAGCATCTATGTATTTCTCCATGGATCCACACTGTAATCTATGGGAGACAATATAGCAAAGAGATTAAGAGTTTTGGAACCAGAAAAACTTGAGAAAAATCCTTCCTTAGCTATTTACAAACTGTGTAACAATGTTTAAATTAATTATACCATGTCAAATTTGGTATCTATATTATGCTAAACATACATAATTCTCTTGAAGAATTTGTGTAAAATTGGCAAGTTTTCTTTCTTAAATATTTAGTAGGGCTCCCTTTTAAAACTACTTGGGCTTTAAGGGTTCTTACGGGAAATTTTCAATTACAAATTTAATCTCTTAATAGCTAGAAAAATAAGTGGTAATAAGTGCTTTTCTAGGAACTTTGCCATATCATCTAAATTTTCAAATGTATGACTATAAAACAGTTTAGAACATCATCTTATATATAATCTTTTGTTATCATAAAGATCTATAGGTCTGCTATTTTTTTTAAAGCTCAAGATATTGGTAATTTGCATGTACTTTTAAAACTTCTTGATCAATATCACCAGGAATTTACCAATATTACCAGTTTCTTCAAAGAAAAGACTTGGTGTCATTAATCTTCCCTATTGTATACATGTTGTCCAATGTATTTTTTCTGCTTTTATCTTCATTATTTTCTTCTTTATACTTTTTCTGGGTTCAAGTTGCTGTTATTTTTCTAATTTCTTGAGATTAATGCTTAGTAGGTCATTGATTATCAGCCTTTCTTCTTTTCTACTATATGCATTTAAGAATGTGTACCTCCATTAAAAACCAGGCTTTGGCAGCATTCCATAAGTATTGAAATATAATATTTAAATATCATTTAGTTCAAGTTAATTTCTAATTTCCCTTGTGATTTCTTTTTTGATATACTGGTTATTTTAAAATATATTTCTTAATTTTTAAAAATGTTGGGATTTCTAGTTATCTTCCTGTTACTGATTTCTGGCATAATGTAATTGTGGTCAGAGGATATATACTACATGATCTGAACTTTAAAAATTTATTACAGTGTGCTGTACATGGTCAATTTTTCAATATTTCCTGGGCACCTAGAAAATGTGTACTCTGGAGTCAGAGTTATATACTTATCACATGCTTTAGTCCAAATTTATTCATTTACTTCTCAAGTCTTCTATATCCTCCATTATATTTTGTCTAATTGTTCCATCAGTTACTGAGGGAGCTTTATTAAAAGTCAACTCTGATTTAGGACTTATCTAATTCTCCTTCTAGGTCTATCTTTATATTTTGAGGCCATGCATTAGGTGCAAAGAAAATTAGAATAGTTCTATCAAATCAATGAATTCAACTTATTAGCATCATACAGTGATGCTCTTTTCATGTTAATAATGCCTTAAAATCTATTTTGTCTGATATTATATAACTACTATGATTCTTCCTTTTTAGTGTTTGCAAAATAATACTTTTGCAATACCTGCAATACTTTTATTTTGAACCTTTCTTTGTCCTTATGTATTACCTGTTCTACATATTTACATTCCTGCACCAGAGGGCAAGGCTACCACCTATCTATACCTAGTTAAAACCTTTTAATCCAATCAGCTAATTTTTGTCTTTTACTTACAGTAATTAGTCCACTTTAATTTATTCTAAACCAATGCATTTGGTGGTATATTTTGGGATTATAGCTACCTTTTTACTATGTACTTTCTAGGTTTCTACTTTTCTTGAATTGATAGAGTACCTGTATCTTCCCATTTTTTCATGAAAGTTTTATACCATATGTCTACTGTTAGAGTGGTTACCCTAGAAATGACTACAGGTATTAATCAAAACTTTTATCCTTTTCCTTAATAGTGTAAAAGTTTTAGAATAGCAACTCCAAACGTGTGTTATTATGTATCTTAATCACATATAGAAATATACTTTGAAATCTTCTAAGATATTACTATTGTTGTTATTCCATACATCAATATGCATTTATATTTACCAACATATTAACCCCT
Organism: Pseudorca crassidens; assembly: GCF_039906515.1. NCBI lineage: Eukaryota > Metazoa > Chordata > Mammalia > Artiodactyla > Delphinidae > Pseudorca > Pseudorca crassidens. The sequence goes on from NC_090299.1 coordinate 17,464,721, forward strand.
TTTCTGTTCTTAATGCCTTCCTGTATCACCATATTTTTATTTTGTATATTTCTTTCATTTGAAAAGCAACATTTGAAAACATCTGCCACTTTATCTACTTTTGTTTTCTTATTGCAGAGAAACTAAAGATAAATTTGTGTTTATAAGTCAACATGTCTTGTGTCACACTGAAAAACTGTGCTGTGAAGAAGCACATGTTCCTAGAAATTATGAAGTGTGTTCATAAATTTCCCCATCTAAAAAATAGTATGACATATAGTCCACAATTGCTTACTTCTTAGTTTTTACTAGAAAGTAAGGTTTCTAAGGGTTAAGAATCCTAATTAAGATATGTAATTAAAGCTACTAGACTGTTAATCCCATACCCCTAATTTGTCTCTCCCACCTTCTCTCTCCCCTTTGGTAACCACAAGTTTGTTTTCTATATCTGTGAGTCTGTTTATCTTGCCTATATATTCATCTGCATTATTTTTTAGATTCCATATATATGCGATAGCATACACTACTTGTCTTCCTCTGTATGACTTATTTCACTAAGCATAATGTTCTCTAGGTCCATCCACTTTGCTGCAAATGGCAGAACTTCATTCTTTTTATGGCTGAGTAATACTCAATTGTATACATACAATGCATCTTCTTTACCCATTCTTCTGTTGATTGGCACTTGGGTGCATCCGTTATCTTGGCTATTGTAAATAGTGCTGCTATGAACACTGGGGTGCATGTATTTTTTTGAATTAGAATTTCCATTTTTTTCTGTATATATATGCAGGGTTGGGCTTGCTGGATCATATGGTAGCTCTATTTTTAGTTTTTTAAGGAACCTCCATACACTATGTTTTCCATAGTGGCTGCACCAATGTTCATTCCTACCAACAGTGTACAAGGGTTCCCTTTTCTCCACACTCTTTCTAACATTTGTTATTTGTAGATTTTTTGATGATAGTCATTCTATCATTCTAACAGGTAATATCTCATTGTTATTTTGATTTGCACTTCTCTAATAATTAGCAATGTTGAGCATCTTTTCATGTGCCTCTTAGCCATTTGTATGTCTTCTTTGGAAAAATGTCTGTTCCAGTCTTCTGTCCATTTTCTGATTGGGTTGTTTGGTTTTTTGATATTGAATTATATGAGCTGTTTATATATTTTGGATATTAACCCCTTGTCTATCATATCATTTGCATGATAAATGTAAATGTAAGCTCTTACATTTAAGTCTTTAAAACACTTTGAGTTTATTTTTGTGTATGGTGTGAGGAATGTTCTAATCTCATTGTTTTACATGCAGCTGTTCAATTTTCCCAGCACCACTCATTGAAGAGACTGTCTTTTCACCATTGTATATTCTTCTCTCCTTTTGTCGTAGATTAATGCTTTAAATTTTGATCACATTTCTCAGGCTGAGAGCTTGACCAAAAGGGGGAAAATGCTAAAAAGAAACAACAATCCCCAAATGGAGTCACTTCCACTAAATCTCACCCAGACTTAATAACTAACTTAACTGCAGTTTCAGCCTCTCAGCAGTGGAACTGTAAACCAATCAGCCTGGAATTTCAGGGTTAGCATTAGTGAGGTAATCTGCATGATAAGACCCCCTGACCTTCTTCCTAAAAGAAGATGACATAACCTAAAAGAATCCTCTTTTCTTTTGCTAATAGCCCCTTGTCCCTCCCCCTTTTCTATAAAAGCCTTCCATTTATATAGCTACTTGGAGGGCCTTTTTATTTATTAGATGGTATGCTGCCCAACTGATTCTTCGAATTCACTCAGTTGAATTTTGTTCTTTTAACAACTTACTATATTCAGATTTTAAGAATTGGAAATAGACCCAAGAAATAGAAAGGCAATATGTTTGGATAAGTGGAGGAAAGAAAATGAGTTGAATTTTGAACTTATTAGACTTTATGTACCTAAACCAATATTTAATGGGTCTGCCCAGGTTGATTAGCTGAAGGAGGTTTTCAGAAAAAGTGGAGGAAAAAACCTAAGAAGACAGTGTCATGAAGTCAAAGAAAGAAGAAATGATATTTAAGTATCAATGTAATGTTAAAAATGCTAAATAAATATAGAGAAATGACCACCATATTTGGCAGTTAGGTTCTGGTTAATTTAGTGGGAGGAATTCCAATGAAGTGAAGGAGGCAGAAATAAATATGCAGTAGGTTGTGTGAATAAGATAGGAAGAGGGCTTCACTGGTGGCACTGTGGTTGAGAGCCCGCCTGCCGAAGCAGGGGACACGGGTTTGTGCCCCGGTCCGGAAAGATCCCACATGCTGCGGAGCGGCTAGGCTAGTGAGCCATGGCCGCTGAGCCTGCGCGTCCGGAGCCTGTGCTCCACAACGGGAGAGGCCACAACAGTGAGAGGCCCGCGTACAGCAAAAAAAAAAAAAAGATAGGAAGAGATGGAAACAAGAATTGTACATGGACTACTCTTTCAGTGAGATTGATTATATAAATGTGTTAAAGAATTTAAATAATGGAATTTCTATAGTAAATATTATAAGCAAAGGCATGAGTATAAACAGTGCTACAGAGATTGCTGGGTTGGGGACAGAGTTGCATAAAGAGAAAGGAGCTAATTATATTATTTTTAAGTGAAACTAAATCTGAAGACACTCTTAGTAGGATTTGTCCCAGAGGTATACATTAACAATGAAACTGTATGAAAACAAATGTTCAAAGTCCCCTGGGACTTTCCAAGGTAGGGCTTCAGACCCTTCTTTCTTTGATTTCCCATGAACTGTAGATGAAAAAGAGACCTGATCTAAGTAGCTTTAAAGTGATGACTGAGGATTTATGGTAAAAACACTGGGTATTAAATTTAAATAACTTGCTCAGATGTTGCTGCCTCCTGGGAATTTTCATGATAACTATCCATCTTTGTAACTTAATCACATAAATAGCTGATAATTATTTGAAACAAAAATATTTTATTTTTATTTTATTTTAACTGTAGGAATGGTATTCACACTTCATAGGCTTTAAATCTCATTGACATTTAGTTAGAATGAATTTAGTTAGAAATGCAGTGGTTTGTTTTAAGTAGTAAGACTTCATCTTCTAAGTCATTTATAGATGATATGGACATTTAAATTATACACTATTTTAGTTTTAAACTTTCTGAAGATAAGTTTATTGTCCTTATTCTCTGTGTATAAGGAAATAATTGCCTAGTCACATTTTATTTAAAAACTATATTTCCTGTGATTAGAGAATTAAAAAGAACCACCCCCCCAAATTTAGTAACATCACATAGTAATTTCAGAGATTTGAAATAGACCTCTAAGTCACTTATTTATTTTATATATAATAAGGTCAAGGCCAAAAAATGTGTAATAAACTATGAAAGCCCTCCCAGTCAATTCTGAGGGAATGAGAGATAAGAAATTAAATGCAGATCTTCAAAATTTGTCCTATTTTCTTCTCAAACATTAGATAATACTAATAATTTATGTTTAATTATAGGTATTGCCAAGAACAAAATTATTATTCTAAACTCTATTCAGAAAATAGCATGAATTCTCCAGACATCACTGCATTTAGGCAAGCACGCTAGAAGCAAGCATACTGAAAGGATGAATTAACAGAAAAGTATATTTCTCTATGGATCATCTGAAGAGAAGAGAGATAATATATTTCTTTGAAATTGTTCAGCTAATTCCTCAACTTTAAAATGAAGTGGAAATATGCCATCAGTAATACCCTTAAGTGTTTGCTTAGGGTAAATCACAAATAGTATGACTAAGGTGACCATTGTAATTAATTTCCTATATCCATCACACTTCACCTGATTTTTCTGAGTCAGTTATGATATATTTTTTTTAAACTTGGATTATCTCAGGAATGAGAATGTATACTCCACATCAAAGTTAAAGAAAAAAAAAAGAAGAGACTTATTTATATATATATTTTTTGTTAAGAGTGAACCACAGGAGGAGACTCTCACTCTCACACATAACTGCTCTTTGCTGCCATCTTAGAACCACGAGGCAGACCAGCATTGGCATCTAGTAAATGCATGCACTGCCGAGAAGAAAAGCAGATAGTGCCTCAGCACCAGATGACACCTGGGCAAACAAATCACCCTGCCCTGAAATGAGTCCTACCCTGGATGTAGGGCCTACCCAGATTTCTTAATTCATAGGCTATTTGATTCAGGTTTTCTGTTACCAAGCTAAAAATGTCAAAGTGATCTGATTTCCTTCTCAACATCTTTATCTCACTGAGTTGTAGTTTTAAAAAAATACAACAAGGAAGAACATATGGGGAGTGGAAAGGAAATGGATGTCACAGAATGTCAGACCAAAGATGTAAATCTGTTGTGAGGGGTAGGGTATGTAATTGTAGGAGGAAAGGTATAGAGAGGGAAGAATATTATGACCGTACAACCAACCCTAGTATATCTGGTCTAATGATAGGGTGCTGATTGGATTAAGATGAGCTCCCTATGTCATTTTTAGCACTAATCAGTGATGATGTTTTTTGGAAGCCTGGGAAGGCTGGCAACAGATGCAAAACAGATCTCTGGATTAGCCAAAGTCCTAACATAAAAAGGATATCATCTTTAGGGGCTTTAACAAAATAATTTAATGAAGAGATTATTAGTAGGAGTGTGGCAGCTTTAATGGAATCCACAAGGGATGGTGATGCATTTAGGGATGATTAACAGAGGGAAAACATTACTTTCTCTACACCTGATGGGCAAGGGAATGGGAGGGTGAAACTGAAGTGTAATAGAAGCTGAGCAGTGGAAGAATGCTTCCCAAATAGAACTATAATTATGCACAGTCACTACCAGAACTAATGCAAGGGAGAGAGGGAGAAAATAAAGACCCTGAACCTCCTTCTCTGACATTATGATCTCTACTAGTGCCACTCACAAACAAAGACCACTCAAAGCCCCAAGTCTCCAGAGGGACACAGTGCTTAGGTATCAGTTCCCCAGGGCACAGAGAAGTGAACTGATTTCATGAGGAGGATAAGGCAAATAAAGTATCACCAAAGTGATGTCTCTCCTTTAAATATGTGACCAAGCATGGCCACTCTGACTTGCTGTCCATTAGAGAAGGTTCTGCTGCTTACCCCTGAACACAGAAGTCAGGCTGTGTTCAAAATTCTGGGTCATTCAGAGCTGCTTAAATAAAAATGGAGAACGAGTTATGTGGTGTCATTTTGAAAAGCATCAAGAATATATATGTAGTCCTCTGTGTTCTAAGGCGTAATGGTTAAGATTCCATTCTGCCAAGTGAAGTAACTTCCTAATCATAAAATCTTTCAAAATTTCTGGGAGTATAATAGTGACTAAAACTTCAAAACAAATGAGTTAATTTGTTCATCAGTTGTGATTTTGCCCCTATAGTAGAAGTCCAAGTGTGTTGTGGATGAATAAAGCCTCCACTTTGTAATATAGTGTTGAAAAGTGTTGATATGTGAACCATCTGTGATGCCATTACATCTCCTTGATATTAAAAGTGGGAAGGATAGAGATTTATAAAATTATTCCTGTTTATTTTTTCTTTTAATGTATTGGTAATGTTCGTAAACACTGAAGCAATAATCCACAAAGTTTAATAACTTAGGGAAGGGTCCTTAAAGAACAACCCACTACACTCCAAAATTTGGTGGGTCCAAAAATAAGAGAAAGAAAGAGAGAGAGAGAGATAGAAGGAGAAGCAAGGAAGGAAGGAAGGAAGGAAGGGAGAAAAGGACCTCTGTCATAAACACAATTTCAGTCTGCACATTTAGATGTGAAAGAAATGTAGCTTTCTCCGTTTTTTGAATTACTTGAATAAATTTCTTTAAGTCTACATTTAGCCTTATTGTGAAAATAAATATCATTCAATTCTTTAAGATTTCAGAAACTTGACTCCTTTCAATTTAGAGTCTTTCTCACTTCCTATAAATTATAGGACCCCTTTTGGGGAGACAACCATCAGGTCTTCAGGGGTAGACCTGATTCATTCTGTATTCTGCATTGGCTGAGTTGGACACGTTTTCTGCAGCCCTCGGTTTTGTTTCACTCAATTTGCCACTGCATCCTCCTCACGTGGCTACATGGTCTCTCTTCAGGTCCTCAGGATCACAGTGATATTTCCATACTACTTTCAGACATATGGGAAAATATTCTCATACCATTCTGAGGAGCAAGGACCAGCTCTGAGGTCGACCCACCTGATGAACCCTGTTATAGTCACTACACCATGTACCCATATCACAGAACAAGGTTAGGTGCAGAAGATTCCTAGGAGGCTTGCAACTTCCAAATTAAGTGGACAACAATGGATACCTGTTTTTCGATACCTAAATCAATCTGGAGGTTCTACCTTCCCTACTCCTACAATTCACCCTTATTGATCATTTAAACTAGGTAACTTTTGAATGTGAAAAGAAGCACCCCTAATAAATGCACTAGTACCAGTATAAACCAGGATTTTAAGAGGCAGATGAGGATATACATATACATATATATATATATATATATATATATATATACACACACACACACAATACAAATTATCTTCCATTTTATTTTGTTGACATAAAATGCACCAAATCTTTAGGTTTATTTAGATCAATTAGCAAGTCATTCTTCATTAAACATTAGCATCCAATTAGCATGGATTTTGAAAGCCTTAACTTGTTTCTCTTGAGATCTCAATCTAAGGTTTCTCTTGCTACTTCTTGACTCATTTCTAAGCTGTGGAATTCATATTGAAATCAACATGTGGTTTTGATTGGATTTCCTCCAATATGGAAGCAAAGAAGAATAGTTTTAATTCCAATAGGAGAAGAGATTCTGCATACAATCCAAGAAAAGAAAACTCCGTATTTCAGAACACTGAATTGAATTCACATTCGAAATATACTGTACCAAAGCAAGTATTTTTAGGCTTTGGGATGATGAATTAAGTTTGTTCTATTCCTATCTCTCTAAAGAAGGACAGAAATATTGGATTTTAGTTATTTTGTAAAAGTAAAACACATAATTTCTTAGAACAAATGAACAAACCAATAAAAGAAAACCCCATCAAAGTCTACAGAGTATAACCACATATCCTAGAAGAAGATAGCCTCAAGTTTGAACCAGAGCACAGCCCACAAACCTTTATTCACGTATATCACACATAAACTCTACCCACCAACACAGAGAAGCTGACACCCAGTGGTGATGCTCAGGATAGCGGTCCCAACCCTTCTCTTCTTTTAGAATTTCCAAAATGCTTGGCACATTGTGCTACCTCAATATATAATTATCGCTTACTAAAAATCATAGAACAAAATTTTCTCTTAAATAAGGATTGTGTAACTATTCTTGATTAATCAAAACACCATAGGAAGAGAGGGGGAAGATGGCGGAAGAGTAAGACATGGAGAACACCTTCCTCCCCACAGATACATCAGAAATACACCTACACGTGGAACAACTCCTACAGAACACCTACTGAACGCTGGCAGAAGACCTCAGACCTCCCAAAAGGCAAGAAACTCCCCACGTACCTGGGTAGGGCAAAAGAAAAAAGGAAAAACAGAGACAAAAGAATAGGGACGGGACCTGCACCAGTGGGAGGGAGCCGTGAAGGAGGAAAGGTTTACAAACACTAGAAGCCCCTTCGCGGGCGGAGACTGCGGGGGGCGGAAGGGGAAAGCTTTGGAGCCGTGGAGGAGAGCGCAGCCACAGGGGTGCGGAGGGCAAAGCGGAGAGATTCTGGCACAGAGGATCGGTGCCGACCGGCACTCACCAGCCCGAGAGGCTTGTCTGCTCACCCGCCGGGGCGGGCTGGGCTGGGAGCGGAGGCTCGGGCTTCGGTCGGAGCGCACGGAGAGGACTGGCGGCTTGAACACAACATGAAGGGGTTAGTGCACCACGGCTAGCTGGGAGGGAGTCCGGGGAAAAAATCTGGACCTGCCAAAGAGGCAAGAGACTTTTTCTTCCCTCTTTGTTTCCTGGTGCACGAGGAGAGGGGATTAAGAGCGCTGCTTAAAGGAGCTCCATCCAGACGGGCGCGAGCCACGGCTATCAGCGCGGACCCCAGAGACGGGCATGAGACGCTAAGGCTGCTGCTGCCGCCACCAAGAAGCCTGTGTGCGAGCACAGCTCACTCTCCACACCTCCCTTCCGGGGAGCCTGTGCAGCCCGCCACTGCCAGGGTCCCGGGATCCAGGGACAACTTCCCCGGGAGAATGCACGGCGTGCCTCAGGCGGGTGCAACGTCACACTGGCCTCTGTCGCCGCAGGCCCGCCCCGCACTCCGTGCCCCTCCCTCCCCCCCGGCCTGAGTGAGCCGGAGCCCCCGAATCAGCGGCTCCTTTAACCCCGCCCGTCCTGTCTGAGCGAAGAACAGACGCCCTCCGGCGACCGACATGCAGAGGCGGGAGCTGTGGGAACAAAGAAGAGAAAGGGAAATCTCTCCCAGCAGCCTCAGAAGCAGCGGATTAAACCAACCACAACCAACACAACCAACTTGATGTACCCTGCATCTGTGGAATACCTGAATAGACAACGAATCATCCCAAATTGAGAAGGTGGACTTTGAGAGCAAGATTTATTATTTTTTTCCCCTTTTCCTCTTTTTGTGAGTGTCTATGTGTACGCTTCTGTGTGAGATTTTGTCTGTATAGCTTTGCTTTCACCATTTCTCCTAGGGTTCTATCTGTCTGGGTTTTTTTGGTTTGTTTTTTTACTTAAAAAATGTTTTTTTCTTAATTATTTTAATAACTTTATTTTAGTTTACCTTTATTTTATTTTATCCCCATTCTTTCTTTCTTTCTTTTTCTTTCTTTCCTTCTTTCTTTTCTTCCTCCCTCCCTCCCTCCCTTCTTTCTTCCTTCCTTCCTTCCTTTCTCTCTCTCTCTCTCTCTCTTTCTCTCTTTCTCTCTCCCTTTTCTCTTTCTCTCTTCCTTTCTTTCTTTTTCTCCCTTTTATTCTGAGCTGTGTGGATGAAAGGCTCTTGGTGCTGCAGCCAGGAGTCAGTGCTGTGCCTCTGAGGTGGGAGAACCAACTTCAGGACACTGGTCCACAAGAGACCTCCCAGCTCAATGTAATATCAAACGGCAAAAATCTCCCAGAGATCTCCATCTCAACACCAACACCCAGCTTCACTCAACAACCAGCAAGCTACAGTGCTGTACACCCTATGCCAAACAACTAGCAAGACAGGAACACAACCCCACCCATTAGCAGAGAGGCTGCCTAAAATCATAATAAGTCCACAGACACCCCAAAACACACCACAAGACATGGACCTGCCCACCAGAAAGACAAGATCCAGCCTCATCCACCAGAACACAGGCACTAGTACCCTCCACCAGGAAGCCTACACAACACACTGAACCGACTTTAACCACTGGGGACAGACACCAAAAACAACAGGAACTACGAACCTGCATCGTGCAAAACGGAGACCCCAAACACAGTAAGATAAGCAAAATGAGAAGACAGAAAAACACACAGCAGATGAAGGAGCAAGATAAAAACCCACCAGACCTAACAAATGAAGAGGAAATAGGCAGTTTACCTGAAAAAGAATTCAGAATAATGATAGTAAAGATGATCCAAAATCTTGGAAATAGAATAAAGAAAATGTAAGAAACATTTAACAAGGACCTAGAAGAACTAAAGAGGGAACACACAACGATGAACAACACAATAAATGAAATTTAAAAAACTCTAGAAGGGATCAATAGCAGAATAACTGAGGCAGAAGAACGGATAAGTGACCTGGGAGATAAAACAGTGGAAATAACTACTGCAAAGCAGAATAAAGAAAAAAGAATGAAAAGAACTGAGGACAGTCTCAGAGACCTCTGGGACAACATTAAATGCACCAACATTCGAATTATAGGGGCTCCAGAAGAAGAAGAGAAAAAGAAAGGGACTGAGAAAATATTTGAAGAGATTATAGTTGAAAACTTCCCTAATATGGTAAAGGGAATAGTCAACCAAGTCCAGGAAGCACAGAGAGTCCCATACAGGATAAATCCAAGGAGAAACACACCAAGACACATATTAATCAAACTGTCAAAAATTAAATGCAAAGAAAACATATTAAAAGCAGCAAGGGAAAAACAACAAATAACACACAAGGGAATCCCCAGGAGGTTAACAGCTGATCTTTCAGCAGAAACTCTGCAAGCCAGAAGGGACTGGCAGGACATATTTAAAGTTATGAAGGAGAAAAACCTACAACCAAGATTACTCTACCCAGCAAGGATCTCATTCAGATTTGATGGAGAAATTAAAACCTTTACAGACAAACAAGAGCTGAGAGAGTTCAGCACCACCAAACCAGCTTTACAACAAATGCTAAAGGATCTTCTCAAGGCAAGAAACACAAGAAAAGGAAAAGACCTACAAAAACAAACCCAAAACAATTAAGAAAATGGGAAGAGGAACATACATATCAATAATTACCTTAAATGTAAATGGATTAAATGCTCCCACCAAAAGACATAGACTGGCTGAATGGATACAAAAACAAGACCCATATATATGCTGTCTACAAGAGACCCACTTCAGACCTAGAGACACAGACTGAAAATGAGGGGATGGAAAAAGATATTCCATGCAAATGGAAACCCAAAGAAAGATGGAGTAGCAATTCTCATATCAGACAAAGTAGACTTTAAAATAAAGACTACTGCAAAAGACAAAGAAGGACACTACATAATGATCAAGGGATTGATCCAAGAAGAAGATATAACAATTGTAAATATTCATGCACCCAACATAGGAGCACCTCAATACATAAGGCAAAACCTAACAGCCATAAAAGGGGAAATCAACAGTAACACAATAATAGTAGGGGACTTTAACACCCCACTTTCACCAATGGACAGATCATCCAAAATGAAAATAAATAAGGAAACACAAGCTGTAAATGATACATTAAACAAGATGGACTTAATTGATATTTATAGGACATTCCATCCAAAAATAACAGAATACACATCTTTCTCAACTGCTCATGGAACATTCTCCAGGATAGATCATATCTTGGATCACAAATCAAGCCTTGGTAAACTTAAGAAAACTGAAATTGTAGCAAGTACCTTTTCCGACCACAACGCTACGAGACTAGATATTACAGGAAAAGATCTGTAAAAAAATACAAACACATGGAGGCTAAACAATACACTACTTAATAACGAAGTAATCACTGAAGAAATCAAAGAGGAAATCAAAAAATACCTAGAAGCAAATGACAATGGAGACATTACGACCCAAAACCTATGGGATGCAGCAAAAGCGGTTCAAGAGGGAAGTTTATAGCAATACAATCCTACCATAAGAAAACAGGAAACATCCTGAATAAACAACCTAATCTTGCACCTAAAGCAATTAGAAAAAGAAGAACAAAAAATCCCCAAAGTTAGAAAACGGAAAGAAATCATAAAGATCAGATGAGAGATCAATGAAAAAGAAATGAAGGAAACGATAGCAAAGATCAATAAAACAAAAAGCTGGTTCTTTGAGAAGATAAACAAAATTGATAAACCATTAGCCAGACTCATCAAGAAAAAAAGGGAGAAGACTCAAATCAATAGAATTAGAAATGAAAAAGGAGAAGTAACAACTGACACTGCAGAAATACAAAAGGTCATGAGAGATTACTACAAGCAACTCTATGCTAATAAAATGGAAAACCTGGAAGAAATGGACAAATTCTTAGAAATGCACAACCTGCCAAGACTGAATCAGGAAGAAATGGAAAATATGAACAGACCAATCATAAGTATTGAAATTGAAACTGTGATTACAATCTCCCAGGACCAGATGGCTTCACAGGTGAATTCTATCAAACATTTAGAGAGTGCTAACACCTATCCTTCTCAAACTCTTCCAAAATATAGCAGAGGGAGGAACACTCCCAAACTAATTCTACAAGGCCACCATCACCCTGATACCAAAACAAGACAAGGATGTCACAAAGAAAGAAAACTACAGGCCAATATCACTGATGAACATAGATGCAAAAATCCTCAACAAAATACTAGCAAACAGAATCCAACAGCACATTAAAAGGATCAAAAAAAAAAAAAGGGGCTTCCCTGGTGGCGCAGTGGTTGAGAGTCCGCCTGCCAATGCAGGAGACACGGGTTCGTGCCCCGGTGTGGAAAGATCCCACATGCTGTGGAGCGGCTAGGCCCGTGAGCCATGGCCACTGAGCCTGCGCATCCGGAGCCTGTGCTCCACAACGGGAGAGGCCACAACAGTGAGAGGCCTGCGTACCGCAAAAAAAAAAATAATAATAAAAAAAATAAAAGGATCATACACCATGATCAAGTGGGGTTTATTCCAGGAATGCAAGGATTCTTCAATATATACAAATCAATCAAAGTGATACACCATATTAACAATTGAAGGACAAAAACCATATGGTCATCTCAATAGATGCAGAGAAAGCTTTCAACAAAATTCAACACCCATTTATGATAAAAACCCTCCAGAAAGTAGGCATAGAGGGAACTCACCTCAGCATAATAAAGGCCATATATGACAAACCCACAGCCAACATCATCCTCAATGGTGAAAAACTGAAACCATTTCCACTAAGATCAGGAACAAGACAAGGTTGCCCACTCTCACCACTCTTATTCAACATAGTTTTGGAAGTTTTAGCCACAGCAATCAGAGAAGAAAAGGAAATAAAAGAAATCCAAATTGGAAAAGAAGAAGTAAAGCTGTCACTGTTTGCAGATGACATGATCCTATACACAGAAAATCCTAAAGATGCTACCAGAAAACTACTAGAGCTAATCAATGAATTTGGTAAAGTAGCAGGATACAAAATTAATGCACAGAAATCTCTGGCATTCCTATACACTAGTGATGAAAAATCTGGAAGTGAAATCAAGAAAACACTCCCATTTACCACTGCAACAAAAAGAATAAAATATCTAGGAATAAACCTACCTAAGGAGACAAAAGACCTGTATGCAGAAAACTATAAGACACTGATGAAGGAAATTAAAGATGATACAAACAGACAGAGAGATAAACCATGTTCTTGGATTGGAAGAATCAACATTGTGAAGATGACTCTACTACCCAAAGCAATCTACAGATTCAATGCAATCCCTATCAAACTACACTGGCATTTTTCACAGAACTAGAACAAAAAATTTCACAATTTGTATGGAAACACAAAAGACCCCGAATAGCCAAAGCAATCTTGAGAATGAAAAACGGAGCAGGAGGAATCAGGCTCCCTGACTTCAAAGTATACTACAAAGCTACAGTAATCAAGACAGTATGGTACTGGCACAAAAACAGACATATAGATCAATGGAACAGGATAGAAAGCCCAGAGATAAACCCACACACATATGGTCACCTTATCTTTGATAAAGGAGGCAGGAATGTACAGTGGAGAAAGGACAACCTCTTCAATAAGTGGTGCTGGGTAAACTGGACAGGTACATGTAAAAGTATGAGATTAGATCACTCCCTAACACCATTCACAAAAATAAGCTTAAAATGGATTAAAGACCTAAATGTAAGGCCAGAAACTATCAAACTCTTAGAGTAAAACATAGGCAGAACACTCTATGACATAAATCACAGCAAGATCCTTTTTGACCCACCTCCTACAGAAATGGAAATAAAAACAAAAAAAAAAAACCAATGGGACCTAATGAGACTTAAAAGGTTTTGCACAGAAAAGGAAACCATAAACAAGATGAAAGGACAACCCTCAGAATGGTAGAAAATATTTGCAAATGAAGCAACTGACAGAGGACCAATCTCCAAAATTTACAAGCAGCTCATGCAGCTCAATATCAAAAAAACAAACAACCCAATCCAAAAATGGGCAGAAGTACCTAAATAGACATTTCTCTACAGAAGATATACAGACTGCCAACAAACACATGAAAGAATGCTCAACATCATTAATCATTAGAGAAATGCAAATCAAAACTATAATGAGATGTCATTTCACACCGGTCAGAATGGTCATCATCAAAAAATCTAGAAACAATAAATGCTGGAGAGGGTGTGGAGAAAAGGGAACACTCTTGCACTGCTGGTGGGAATGTGAATTGGTATAGCCACTATGGAGAACAGTATGGAGATTCCTTAAAAAACTACAAATAGAACTACCATATGACCCAGCAATCCCACTACTGGGCATATACCCTGAGAAAACCATAATTCAAAAAGAGTCATGGATCAAAATGTTCATTGCAGCTCTATTTACAATAGCCAGGAGATGGAAACAACCAACTTGTCCATCATCGGATGAATAGATAAAGAAGATGTGGCACATATATACAATGGAATATTACTCATCCATAAAAAGAAACAAAATTGAGTTATTTGTAGTGAGGTGGATGGACCTAGAGTCTCTCATACAGAGTGAAATAAGTCAGAAAGAGGAAGACAAATACCATATGCTAACACATTTATATGGAATCTAAGGGAAAAAAAATGTCATGAAGAACCCAGGGGTAAGACAGGAATAAAGACACAGACCTACTAGAGAATGGACTTGAGGATATGGGGAGGGGGAAGGGTAAGCTGTGACAAAGTGAGATAGTGGCATGGACATATATACACTACCAAATGTAAAATAGATAGCTAGTGGGAAGCAGCCGCCTAGCATGGGGAAATCAGCTCGGTGCTTCGTGACCACCTAGAGGAGTGGGATAGGGAGGATGGGAGGGAGGGACACGCGAGGGGGAAGGGATATGGGAACATATGTGTGTGTGTGTGACTGACTCACTTTGTTATGAAGCAGAAACTAGCACACCATTGTAAAGCAATTATACTCCAATAAAGATGTAACAAAACAAAACAAAACAAAACACCATAGGATAGGGTTTCCCTGCTGGTCCAGTGGTTAAGACTCTGCACTTCCAATGCAGGGGGCACAGGTTCGATCCCTGGTCGGGGAACTAAGATCCCACATGTTGCACGGTGCAGCCCAAAACAAACAAAACAAAACAAACAAACAAAAACCACCATAAGATAAAATAGTTCCACTAGTTAGAGACACTAGTTAGAGGTTATCATCCCAGACCCTTTCTTAAATATTTTTTTCTTTTTCCTCTAATTTATTTTCTCTTTAATTAAGTTTCTCTTTTCACTTATATATTCCGTAACAGAAACCTGAACGAACTTTTTGGCCAAAGCAATACCTCCCTTAGCACTTTATAATTTACACTCATAAAAATTCTGCTGGGTAGGAAAGGAAAAAAAAAAGGCATGGAAAGTATAAATTCAGAAATTAATTGCTAATAGTCAACATATAAATTTCATTTAGTCTTCATTTTTCTATTTTGTTTTACTATAGATATAAATTAAAATGCAAAAGTATAGTCAAAATAAAACTTACTATTGAAACCATTATAAGGTAAAAATTAGGTGATAGTAATGATATTAAGCAATCAAGCCAGAATACTTTCCTGTGCTACTATGTGCTAGGCATCATAGTCAGGACATTGTGTACATAATTCAGCCAACAAAGTAACAGAGAAATGTGTATAGCCTGAATTGGTTCATTTTAAATAATAAATAATCCTAGACTATTTGAATATTTAATAAATATTTGAAGAAATTTATATATTAAGGTGCCTTTTCTCAGCAATAGAATTATACTCTATCTGTTGTTTTACTTACCCATGACTGTTCTCAGGCATTATCAAATTTTTTATAACATTTTTAGTTAAGAATGTAGCCTAATACGTTAAACGACAACAACCAAATCCAAAAAGCCATTTTCTTATTAAAAAAATTCTATGAAATCCTGTTTTAGCTATTTCAAACTGTACAAGAAGTCAAAATTAAAGTTGGTAAGTTTCCTTAGGTAAGCAAGATGACTATTTTTTCCCTTAGGCAATTTACTTAAAATTTATTCTAGATTGTTAAAATACTGACCTTTATAATTTTTTTCTATATTTATTGTGATATTTGATATACAGATTTACCAAGCACTAGAGAGTTTTAAAACACCATATAATTTAGACAAAATGTCTGAATTATTTTATCTGGAGTCTCAGTAAACTAAGATTTAATTCTTTACTGAAGATGTAATAATGTCCAGTAGCAGTAATGCTTTTGAATTCAGGAATATTACAGTAAAATCAGTTATTAAGTATGTGCAGTCACTGGGTTATCAGAAGCAAATCAAGCTTTTTGTAACACCTTTTATTCTAAGCATCATGCAACAGAATGAATGGCTCTGCACGCCTGAACTAGGTAGAGAAACAGCACAAGGTGGTTTTCTTTCTTTTCAAGGGAAGGGGAAGAAAGCACACACCGTAAATGTTCTCATTCTTCATAGGTCCCCAGAGGGAAAGAGAAGCTCCCTTTATCCCTAGCCCAAATATAAAATCATCCTCTTCCAGCCAAGTGTAAAGTAAATTACAGGAGGTGCTTGCCTAGGCCAAGTTCAAATACCAACATTTAAGAGAAGCTGCAAGCCAATCTGCCCACCTTCAACAGGTTTATTCAAGGAAGAGGTAGCTTCTTGAAGCCTCAGGAAAGGAAAAGAAAAGGCATTTCTCAGCAGGTTAATAGATAGCTCTTTGATGATCAACTCCTGTGTATGCAACACCATTTCTCTATGGAGAACATGCTAATTTACCATGAGCATGTGGTGGTTCACAAGGTCTTTTAAGCTGGATAACATGGATATTTAAACACCATTTTGCCACTGTTGTTGACTTATTCTGATATTTTCCATAATCAGAAGACCCTAGTTTTAATAAGCGTTCAATGGACCAATTCTTGCTGCACATTAAAATTTGGGAGTTTCTTTAAAATATCCGTATTAGAGCACTGTTCTCAGAGTTCAGTTTATTTGGGCTGAGGTAGAATCTTGACATCGGTATTTTTAAAAACTCCCAGATGATTCTAATTCACACTCAGAGTTAAATAATTTTTACAACTCCCTACTACGTAAAATTTTTTTTTGCAAGGCCCTAGAAGTAAAAAATAAATTATATTATGAGGGTCAAGAGATAAAAGAAAGTAGGGAAATTGAAGAAAATAGTGAATATACAGAATAGCTCCTGAAAAGACTGACTGGACAAGGTTGGATTAGGTACTGGATGGTTTAAATCAGGTTTTAGACCAAGCATTCTTAGTGGTAATTTTCTCCCAGTTGCAATGAGCAGTCCAAGCAAAGAATAGAAGCTAGACTGTGGAATAAGCAAGTACTGAGTAACCTGCCAAGGCTATAAGCTTAACAGAGAAGAAATATGTGTCCACATTTTTGTTTTTCTACCATAATATTGAGAGTCTTTGTAAAAAAACTTTTGCAAATGGGACTTGGTATTGGTGAGCAAGGAGAATCATAAAACAGAAGAAATGGAGGCGTCATAAACTGGAGGACTTAATGAGATAAATAAAACAGGAATAAAAGGAGGGATGGCATGAAATATCAGGAAGAAATCTGGGGATATTTAAACTTACGAATTAATGGGTGAGAAATACATGATAGAATTTTATCAAATAGTGATGGGTACAAGTTAGTAAATTGGAAGATCCATAATACTTCCTAGAGTTCATGAAGTCAAGAAATATAAAAACAGTGTATGGAAAAATCCATTATTTTCCAAGAAAAAAACAGAAAGATAAGTCTTTCAACCAATGCCAAAATTCTCAGTTAACATGGCAAAGTGATCTGGAAGGCTATGAATATCCACATGGGGAGGTGCTGAGGATATGAAGGGCTGGTGGTGTGAATTTCAAGAGTCCTGATTGTAAACAATTTGATCAAGAAATGCATTTAAATTCACATTGCTCTCCTCTACCAGGATGTGTACCCTTGAGTGGAAGGGGGACAGTGTAAAGAGTCTAGAGAAACAAGCAAGGGACAGAACACACAGGACAAATAATTTTGTCTTTTATCTTAGTGTAATGAGATGACAATCAAAGATTTTGAACAAGAGATAAAACTGATCCAAAAATACCTTAAAGATATTCTGAAAACTCTGTATAGATCATATTGAGATTGGCAAGAATGGAAGTGGAGAGAATTAGAAAGTTATTTCAGTCATTCAGGAGAGAGGTACAGCTTAGAATAAAATGGTGGCAATGAACAAGGAAAAAAAGTGCAGAGATGTGAAAAATGCTTTGTAGGTGGCATAGGTAGGCTTTGGAGATGGAACGGAAATGTATATAAGAGAGAGGCTGGTGTCAAGG
Source organism: Pseudorca crassidens (assembly GCF_039906515.1). NCBI lineage: Eukaryota > Metazoa > Chordata > Mammalia > Artiodactyla > Delphinidae > Pseudorca > Pseudorca crassidens. The sequence goes on from NC_090299.1 coordinate 17,482,872, forward strand.
GTTATTTTCAGACTTTTGGCTTATGCTTTCCGTTATACATCTTAACGGAAATGTATATAAGAGAGAGGCTGGTGTCAAGGGTTATTTTCAGACTTTTGGGTACCTAGAAAAACCACTTACTGAAATGAGGAAAACTTTGGATCAGCTGTGGGCGAGTTAAGATGGAAAGTGCAGTTTTGAACATGTTACATGAGACAGACAAGTGGAGATATCAAGTAGGTGACTGCATATATCAGCCTGAAGCTCAGAAGAAAGGTCCACCAGTACCTTTCCAGCTTAAGAGTGAATATCTTTTTGAAAGCAGACTTTGAAGAAGTTGGAACATGTTTACATTTTCTTTGGTATTTAGGCAACAAACCTACCTATTTCCACAACAGTTATCAGAAACTGAGATTTAATTATCAGGTTAATGTGCCAAGCTGCATCTTTGAAGACAATCAAACTGAACACAACTGTAGTTAATATAGTACATTAAACAGCCATGATCTTCTGGCCAACAATGAACCAATAACCAGCTTGGCACCTCTTCCAAATCCTTGTCTGCCACATGAGAAGACATATATTTACTTGTGTACTTTCTTTTGAAACGTATCCCAGGATCTGGCCACTTGGACTGTCATACTGGATATTAATTGATTACAGCCTTCCAATTAATGATACGATTTGTCAGTTTGAAGCACAAGTCATTCTATTCCAAAATGAATCTCATCTTCTTCCTAATTAAGGAAAACAAAGCCACTGATATCATCAGATTTTTTTTAAAATATGCATTATTTGCCACACAGTTCTGCAAGTACTAACATGGTCAGAACATCTAGAATAAACTCAGAGAGGAATTTTTTAGGGAAAAACAAGGACACATTTCTTTCCCCTATATAATATCCCACGTAACATAAAACAAAGTAAAACAAGGAGAACTAGGAACTTGTAGAAATTTACATATATTATATAGCCCTTCCTTCATCATAACACTGGTACTACACTGTATATTAATAAAGACATTTCTAATAGTTCCAGTAATGAAACATCTCAGGACAGAAATCTGAAATGCATGCATTACCAGATTCTGAGCATGAAAAAGAGGCACTTCGCAGTGTTTCTGACATTTATAGAACAGATAAAACTCTAAACACATGAAATTACTCTCTTCTGCATAAATACGCTCTCACCTGAAAAATTCTGCCCTACCCTGTGGCCCTCTTGTCTTTCCTACTCCAAGTGATAAAATCTCACTCATACCCAAGGCCAAACTTCCCTGATCTTCTGAGATAAACCGTTCCCTCTCTGTTAAGTACCTGAACTACAGTATTTGTCTATTTCTCTGAGTTAGACTGAGATCTTGAGGTTCCATTAATACTTCTTGAATCAGAAAATATTTGCTGATAAGGGAAAAAAATCATATTGTTCAAAGAAAAAAAATTATTGCATGATAGAGAGGAATCTCATGGAAATAAATCCCAATATAGAGAGTCAGAACTCAAGAAAATTGGAGACTGGTCATCAACTACTCTCTTCTTCACCTTCTCTTCATGATATGCACGGTCTCTTGTCTTTGGCCCTTTCATTAGGTCAGTTCTATCAGCAGACATGATTTCTCTGTATAATCATATTCATATATTCTATATTTTCCATTATGGGAAAAAGAATGTGCTTGGTTCATCTTGTTAGGCTTGTTTCAGCTCTCCATTCATTAAAAAAAGTAATCTTATTGGTCCACCTAGGTAAGCCTGATGCAGGAAAGGTTTTTAAAGGCCAAGATCAGGTGATATTTTTGGCTACCCACTCTAAGGGCTGTAATTTTACTCTTAGAAGGGAGATTTAGTGGAGAGGAACCGAGTTTCCTTTTATCTATGTGAAATGCCTGACACCAAGCCAGAGCTTCCATGTATGCCATGGTGTATCCCTGTGAAATACTTAGTTAACATTGAATATTTTCTTTTCCCTTTCTCCATGGCAAAAAAGTTATAGCTCTGCACACAGCTACACTGTTAAAGAATAAATTCCTCAGTCTTCCTTGTGGCTAGCTGTAGTTGTGACTATATTTTGGCCAGTAGGATGTGGATAAAAGAGATACGTGCTACTTTTGAATCTTGCCCTTGAAACAACTGTTTATTCCTTTTCCCTTCCCAACTGCCTGGGAGTTGATGAGAACCAGAGAAGCTGCCTTAAACCCATCAATAGAGGCCCTATGTTGAGGGTGGTAGTGATATCTACCTACCCTGGATGAACTGCCTGCATCTGGACCACTACATGAGAGGGAAATAAAAGTCCATCCTTTTTTTTGTTCAAAGACATTGTGGTTGATGCCTAATTAAAGCCAAGATTTGTACAAGAAGGAGGATGCTGAAGTAAGATAGGGTAAATGTGTGTGATTGGCTTAGCAGGCAAACAGCAGGTATTAATAATACGGAAATTGCTAATTGGAAATCCCTTTATTCTAATTATATTATGGCCATTAAACAAATTTGTTAAAACTGTTGATGTTGAGATCTCAGCCTCTCTGCACCAATGCTGAATCAAATCTCGGAGACAGAGTTTTGGGTGAAGTAGAAAAGAATAGCTTTATTGCTTTGCCAGGCAAAGGGGGATACAGTGGGCTCCTGCCCTCGAAAACTATGTGTCCCAACCCAGGGGAGTTTGGTGAGGAGTTTTATGGCAATGGTTCAAGGGTGGAGTAGCTGATAAGATTAGGGTGTGTGCAGGGTCTGCATTCCTTTAATCTCATCTTAGGTAATCTTTTTTTTTAGTTTTTAAATTTTATTTTATTTACCTTTTTTATACAGCAGGTCCTTATTCGTCATCAATTTTATACACATCAGTGTATACATGTCAATCCCAATTGCCCAAATCATCACACCCTCACCCCCACCCCCAGCCGCTTTCCCCCCTTGGCATCCATACGTTGTGTTCTCCACATGTGTTCTCCACATCTGTGTCTCAATTTCTCCTCTGCAAACTGGTTCATCTGTACCATTTCTCTAGGTTCCACAAATATGCGTTAATATACGATATTTGTTTTTCTCTTTCTGACTTACTTCACTCTGTATGACAGTCTCTAGGTCCATCCACGTCTCAACAAATGACCCAATTTCATTCCTTTTTATGACTAATATTCCATTGTATATATGTACCACATCTTCTTTATCCATTCGTCTCTCCATGGGCATTTAGGTTGCTTCCATGACCTGGCTATTGTAAATAGTGCTGCAGTGAACATTGGGGTGCATGTGTCTTTTTGAATTATGGTTTTCTCTGGGTATATACCCAGTAGTGGGATTGCTGGATCATATGGTAATTCTATTTTTAGTTTTTAAAGGAACCTCCATACTGTTTTCCATAGTGGCTGTATCAATTTACATTACCACCAAAAGAGCAAGAGGGTTCCCTTTTCTCCACACCCTCTCCAGCATTTGTTGTTTGTAGATTTTCTGATGAGGCCCATTCTAACTGGTGTGAGGTGATACCTCATTGTAGTTTTGATTTATCAATGTAAAATCCTGATAGTGAACATAATCATTGAAATAAACATATACACACATAACGGGGAGTATACTTTATATTTTTATAAATTTATTTACTTTTTATTTATTTTTGGCTGGCTGGGTTTAGATAGCTCACAGCAGAATATTAGTGTATGAAAGCAATGAAGATGCCACCAGGAACAAAACATGAAGATATGTAAACATATAAAAATAACTGGTGAAGACACATGGAAGGCAGATTGAGAAACATGAATTAATTGGAATTTCAGAAGAAACTGACTGCCATTTAGAAAAAAAGAAAGCAGGAAATGACAAAGAAGGGATAATATTTAAAATTTATCTAGAATTTTTAAAATTATGAAAACTAAAAATAAAAGTGTATTTCTAAGCAAAATGAAAAATACATGTCACAGTAAGTCTGAAAAACATTGAAAACAAAAGGAAATATTATAAAAGCTAACAGCAGGAGAAAAGACAGACTACCTATGAAGTAATCAGAGTTAGACTAACAGCAGTCTTATTATAAGTAGTAATAATAAATGCCAGCAGAATAAAGAGAAATATATTCAAAGTGGTGAGGGAATATAATTGTTGTTTAAGAATTGTAGAGTAGATCAAATTACGCTTGAAGAGTGAAGGCAAAATTAAGACATTTTTAGAGTATAAAAATGACTATGACAGTTTATGACCCACAGACTCTAATTAAAATATCTATTAAAAGATGTCGGGCTTCCCTGGTGGCGCAGTGGTTGAGGGTCTGCCTGCCGATTCAGGAGATGCAGGTTCGTGCCCCAGTCCAGGAGGATCCCACATGCCGCGGAGTGGCTGGGCCCGTGGGCCATGGCCACTGAGCCTGCGCGTCCGGAGCCTGTGCTCCGCAATGGAAGAGGCCACAGCAGTGAGAGGCCCGTGTACCACAAAAAAAAAAAAAAAGATATCCTTCAGCAAGGAATAGTGAACCCAGAACAGAATAGGGTACAAACAACAACAACAATGGAAACAGTGAAAACTTTACCAGAGAACTTAATTTACCTTTGACCATCAAAAAATAATTTTGTGTGTGTGACTTTAAGAAAGGCCAATCTAAAACACTAAACAACAAAATGGAGAACAACTTAATTGTTAAAGCAGTATAAGGTCTTTGTCATTTTTTTCTTTTTTTAAAAAATTTAATTATTTTATTTATTTACTGTTGGCTGTGTTGGCTCTTCGTTGCTGCATGTGGGCTGCTTTCTCTAGTTGTGTTGAGTGGGGCTACTCTTTGTTGCAGTGTGTGGGCCTCTCATTATGGTGGTTTCTCTTGCTGTGGAGCACAGGCTCTAGGCGCCTGGGCTTCAGTAGTTGTGGCACATGGGCTCAGCAGTTGTGGCTCACAGGCTCTAGAGCGCAGGCTCAGTAGTTGTGGCGCACAGGCTTAGTTGCTCCATGGCACATGGGATCTTCCCGGACCAGGGCTCAAATCCCTGCCTTGGCAGGTGGATTCTTAACCACTGAACCACCAGGGAAGCCCCAGGTCTTTGCCATTTTCCAGAGAAGAATCAATATACTGAATTGCTATAAAATTTGTTAAATAAATTTATACTGACATTTATATTCAAAATTATGGTAATTATTAAACAGTATAAACATAGTCATAAGTTTCTTGTGGTAGACAAATTCTTACAGTAATTTAGAAAAACTATTTGGCAATATCCACTGAAGCTAAATATATTCCTACCTTACGACACAGCACTTCTGGGTATATACTTAATGAGCAGTCATATTTGACAAAAGCGTAAGAATTTTCATAATGTAACAACCCCAAATTGGAAATAACACAAATGTTCATTAAGAATAGAATAAATAAATTACAATATATTCATACAATGGAACACTACACAGCAATAAAAAGCAATTGCTACATATAACAACATGAAAGAATATCACAGATGTTATGACAAGTCAAAGAGACAAAAATCAAGGAACTGTATATAATACGATTTAGTTTATATAAATTTCAGGAATGTTGACTTATGGAGGGGCAGAATAAGTCCTTCAGTGAACTCACTATCACACAAACACAATGAAAATCATGACTAAATAATTAAACTCAATCATTCTAGAACTCTTGAAACTCACCAAATGAACAGAATAAACTGGAAGTGTTTATTCAAGAAAAATTGCTGAACCTCAATAGGAACACTGGAGTCTGTGGCGTTTTAACCGGGGCTATTCCTATTCCTCTTCCCTCCTCAGCTAGGTGGCATGGTGGTTGAGAAAAGCAGGTAGCCTCATAGCCAACAGCCAAGATTAGCGTCTTCTGGGCTCCATTAAAAGATGCATCCCCAGAGCAGTCAATAGTTTGAACAAACAAGCAGTTTCCTGAATGTGTTCTATCCCCAGAGTGCTGTCATTTTTTAAAATTTGTCTGTCTCATCTCTGCAACAAAACAAAACTAAACTAAATAATTAATTAATTAAAAAAAAAAAAACCCTCCATTCCCAGGGAATTACTGAAAAAACTGTAAACAGTAATAGTCTGCTGGTAACACTGCAGCTGCCTCAGGCTGTGATTTCAGTTGACAAAAACAAGAGCCTGACAAAACACTTGAAAGGAGAACCTGAAAAAAGAGACAACCATAGGGAACTTTGAAAAGCTCTGACACATTCTGAGGTTCTGGAAGTCTGCATGCGGGTGAAGGTCTGAGTACACTCAGACAAGACCCAGGGAAAGACAAATTCTTGTTACTCATGTCTAGCTAACTTTAGGCCCTCTTCAGACAGAAAGTGAAAGCTAAGGCTGACTTTTAAGCTGCCAGAAGTTTGAAGGGATGAGTTCACTTTTTTGCCCTACTTGACAAAGAGTAGCCCAGGCATTTAAGAAGTCTTCTGACCAAGCACTGATGACCACTAAGTTATACTGACCTGGGGATGACTCCTAGGAAACCAGGCTTAAACGTAAAAATTAGAACTTAGACAAACAAGAAAGCTAGTTAAGGAGTCATGGTGGTACACTAAAGTGAATAAAGAATATACAAAATTAGTCCAGGAACATCACTGAACAACTAAGCAGCAATAAGAAGAACAATAATAATAACAATAATAATTATAATAATAAAAAATAGCAATAACAACAACAAACCCTTGAGGGGGGCTGGATCTGACATCAGAGTTGTTATAATATCTTATATAAAACATCTGCAAAGAAAGATGAAACAATAGTGTATATACAGAAAAAAAAGCAGCCAACAAGAAAATGTTTATAAAGGGACCCTGATGTTGAACTTAGTAGAAAAGACATTATTTCAGCTATTAACAATATGTTCAAACAACTAAAAAATTAAAGTATGACAATTATGTCTCACCAAATAAAGAATACCAATGAAGAGTTAAAATTCTTAAAAAGAACAAAATAAAAAATTCTGGAGTTAAAAATTACATTATAACTTAAATTAAAAAAATATTGAGGGTGCTTAACAGCAGACTTGAGCTGACAGAAGAAAGAATTAGCAAATGTGAAGATGGGTCAATTGAAGTTAACCAGTTTATTAAGAAAAATCAAAGGAATAAAGAAAATGAACACTGCTACAGATGATATGATTATCTAGAAAAAATTCTGGAACTAAGAATTGGTTATAGAAGTGGTACAGGATACTATCTTAATATAAAAAATTCAATTGCTTTCCAGCAAAGAACAAGTAAAACTTGAAATTCTAAAAAATACCATTTAAAATAATACCGAAGTATTTATGTATAAATCTAACAATGAATATACAAGATTTATATGTGGGAAACTATAAAATCTCTGATGAAAGAAGTTAAAGATCACAATAAATGGAGAAATACTCCATGTTTGTGATTGGAAGGCATTATCAAGATGTCAGTTCTTCTTGTTAACTTTATCTATAGATTCAACAAAATCCCAATCAAAATCTTAGCAATCTATTTTTTTTTTTGGCCACTCTGTGAGGCTTATGGTATCTTAGTTCCCTGACCAGGGACCAAACCCAGGCCCCCAGCAGTGAAAGTGCCGAGTCCTGACCACTGGACCACCAGGAAATTCCCTCAGCAATCTATCCTTCACATGAAAACACAGAAGACCAAGAAGAGACAACACAATATTGAAGAAAAAGAACAAATTTGAAGGGCTCACATTACCTGATTTCACGACTTAATATAATGGCTATGGTAATCAAAACAGCTCTGGGTAGTGGAAAAAGAATTGATACATATACAAATGGAACAGAACAGAGAGCTGAGAAAAAGACACACACACAAATATAGACACCTGATCTTTGACAAAGGAGTGAAGGCAATTCAATGGAGAAAGGACAGTCTTTCAACAAATAGTGCTGGAACAATAAGACATCACTATGCCCCGCCCCCCAAAAAAAGAACCTAGATACAGAAACAACAGAAACAGACCTTTCACAAAAATTAACTCAAAATGAATCATAGTTCTAAATGTAAAATGCAAACCTCTAAAACTTCTAGAAGAAAACAAAGGAGAAAATCCAGATGACCTTGGGTTTGGTAATGAGTTTTTAGGTACAAATCCAAAAGCATGATCCACAAAGAAAAAAAAAATTGACTTGGATTTTATTAAAATAGAAAAAAAAGAAGTCTGCTCTGTAAAAGACAGAATAAGTCAGTTAAGAGAATGAAAAGACTTACTAAGAGAATGAAAAGACAAACCACAGACTGAGAAAAATGTGCAAAACAGATATTTGATACAGGACTTGTATCTATAATATACAAACAATACTTAAATCTCAATAAGTAAACAAAGCAACCTAATTAAAAATGGGCAATGGATCTGAACAGATAAATCATTAAAAAATACACAGATAACAAAAAAGCATGTGAAAAAATGCTCAACATCACTGGTCTTTAGAGAATTGCAAATTAAAACCACTGTAAATATATTAGAATGGCTAATATCTAAGAAACTGACAAAACCAAATACTGATTAGGATGTGGAGCAACAGGAACTCTCATTCATTGCTGTTGAATGTTTATAGCAGTTTTATTCACAATCACCAAAAATGTGAATAACCAAGATGGCCTTCAATAGATGAATGGATAAACTGTGGTACATCCACATAATGGAATATTATTCAGTGATAAAAAAAGAAATGAACTTTCAAGCCACAAAATAGATATACAGGTACCTTAAAGGAATATTGCTAAGTGACAAAAGTAAGTCTGGAAAGGCTATATACTATATGTCCAAATATATCACATTCTGGAAAAAGCAAAACCAGAGAGTTAAAGGTCAGAGGTTGCCAGGTTTTCTAAGGGAGCACTGAATAGGTGAAACACAAGGGATTTTTAAGGTAGTGAAATTATTCTGAACAATATCATAATGGTATATATATGACACTATGTATTTATCAAAACCCATAGAGCTTTATAGCACAAAGATTAAAACCTAATGTAGGCAAATTAAAAAAACCAAATCATTTAGGAGTTTTGGGGAGCTCAGGATGGAATCCAGATGGTGACAAAAGAATATAATCATATTACAAATGTATTAAACAATCTCACTGAAGGGAATGAGAGGAAAATACCCTGACCTAAGTAACTTTGGAAATGAATGGAGTCATAATACTTAACACAAAAGGACACTAACATAAAGACTACACTCTAGTTGATAAACTTTTTTTCCATAAGGGTGCAGGTTAACAATTCTGGTACTGGTATAAATGTATCCTGGAAATGAACAACTAAGCAAATAAATGGGAGATGGTGAGAGCCAGATTTTTCAGTGCTAGAATGAGAGTTTACAAATAAACAAGGTGGGGGGAGCTAAAATAGTCCATGTGATTATGGATTAGATTTTGAGAGATCTGTATGAACCTATGTTTAGTTTAATATATTGATGGTTACATATGGAAATTTTACAGATATTTGTATATAACAAGTTGGTTTAACACATAATTTCCCTTGCTTTGTCAGCTGAAGAGCTTAGAAGCAGTGACACCCCAGTAACAAATAACGCACCTACAGCCCAAGGTGCATTGACCTGAACTGCATGCCGATCACTGAAATACAGTACCCAATTCCATAGCACCCTTCCCTACCCTTCCCTACCTTTCTTTCCTTAAAATGCCTGACTTATGTCTATGACACATCGATAGAGACTAATACAGCTATACATGTTCTTCCCCCCCAAAAAAATTGGCATTAAAATAAATTGTCAGTATTTCATCCAAAGGCAAACTGAGACTTTTATCCACTATGATATGGCTGATGAAAGCACTAATTTTAATCTGGAGAAAGGGAAGGAGTTCTTAATATCCTTAAATCACATCACTTACAAATTTCACAGATCTTACTTTGGTTTTAGGGGAAATTTTTAGGAATTATACTACATACCAAATGTTGGGTTAGCTATAATGAATATTTAGAAATAGAAGTATAATATTTTGGAATAAAATTGCAACATAGTAGTAGGAGTAATAGCACTATTATCTATACTTTAGCCTGGACATTTTCTAAGCCCATTATATACAGAAGCACTTTAAATTCCGGCACAAATTCTATTTTTTATATTTATAATATTTATTACTTAAATGAGTATACCTGAATGCTCACAATCCTATTTAATGCTCACAATCTCTGCATGACATCATGCTATTATTTCCATCTACAATTTACTGATGAAGCCACTGAGATTTAGGAAGGTGAAATAAATTGCCTAAGAATCATGTGGTTTATCAATGGTAGAAATGGGATTAAAACACACATCTAATGACAAAGCCCAGGCTCTTTACCTTTATCCCATGCTGTCCCCATCAGTCATAAACAATGCCTTCAGTAGTGTTTTGATACTCATAGGAAAAAAGGAAGGAAAAAGAAAGACAGAGGGACAGGGAGGGAGGGAGAGAGAGAGAGAAAAAGGAAAAAAGGGAGAAAGAAGGAAAAAACAAAAAGAAGGAAGAGAGGAAAGAAGGGAGGGAGGGAGGGATTTTTTGTATATAGTATCTAAGGATACCTGAAAAAAAGTTGCCACATTCAAGTATTCTTCATGTTACTGCCTACTCTCTCGTTTTTACAAATAATTTGAACCATGTGTGAATACTGTATTCAGTAGAGGTGAATTTTGGCTCAGCTTTGTCTGAATAAAGGCAAGCTCTATATTTTATTCCTGGATTCACCACTGACTCATTGAGTTTAATTGGATAAAGTCACTTCAATTTTGGAAGTCTCAAATTTGACTTCAATAAAATGAGAAAGGTATCTAATTTCTTAGGTCACTTCACATTTTAAAAGGCTACAATCCATGCAATTCTCACTGTATATGAATTCATGTTTCTCCTTTAGTGGACAGATATACCATAGAATTGAAATCAACTGATGGGGAAAATTCTGCTTCTCTTGTTCAGTCTTCCTGTATTTGCAAGGAGTCACAGTTCCTATGTATTCCATTTCCCCATCAATACAGCAGAGGGCAGTAGAACTCTAGCATTGAAAATAAAATTCCAGTAGGAGCTCGTCACAGGTTGCTTCTACATAATTACTACTGCTTAGATTTGTTAACTTGCTTACTTTTTATTTTAAACACTTATGTATATATTATGTATGTATGTATGTGTGTGTGTGTGTGTGTGTGTATATATATCTATCTCAGTGAGTAATTAGGAATTAGCTATAATTACTATAAATATTTTGGTGTAGCATTTTTCAAAATAACTAAAAACAAATTAAAATATATATCCAGTTTGCTATAGAAGAACTCAATAAGGACGAAGTTTGTGCTTAAAGAGATAAAATAATTTCAATTACAATGAGAATAATTAAATTGGTTTCTTTCATCAAATAAGAAAATGAGAATTTTCATAGTATTAAAAGAATTAAAATTCAAAATAAGCATGCTTCCTGCTAGGAATTTTTTTTTTTTTAATTTCCTTTCATTTTGCACTGTCTGTGAAGAATCAGAAATGAGGGAACAAAAAAAGAAAAACAATTTGGGGGCTATATCCAGAGATATTATTAACTCTATTAAGGTGTTGCATGTACATTTGAGGAAATTATTTTTATTCCCATTTAATTCTTTCTTTTATAGCTTTATTGAGATATCATTTACATACAAAAAAACCCTACAAATTTTAAAAGCATGTAGTTTAATAAATGTATTCACCCAAGAAAGGAACATCCAAATATAGTTGTAGATCATTTCTATCACCCCAAAAAGTTCCATCAAGACTCTTTACAAGTAGATCTATTGTACTGGAATTTCATATACATGGAATCATACACTATATATTCTTTTGTGACTGGTTTCTTGCACTAATAATAATGTATTTGAGATTTATGCATGGTATATCACGTATAAGACTGTTTCTATTTATGGCTGAGAAATATTCATTTCTATAAATATACCACAGTTTGTTTACCCATTTGCCTGTCGTTGAAAATTTGGGTTGTTTCAATTTAAAGCTGTTAATCAAGCTGCCACGACCACTTATGTACAACTTTTTGGTTGAACTTGTGGGTAAATACCTACAACTACAGTCATTGGGTCTATTGGAGGGTGCTCATCAACTTTATTAGAAACTAGCCAGTTGTTTTTCTAAGTACTTGTACTACTTCTCATTCCTACCAACAATGCATTAGAATTCCAGTTGCTCTACCTTCTAATGGATACTTGGTATTGTCAGTCATATGTGTATAGTGGCATTACATTATATTTATAATTAGTCATTCCTTGATGAATGATGTTTAGCTTTTTACTTTGGCCACTTTGTTGGCTCCTTTTGAGAAGTTTATGTTCAAATAATTTGCCTTTTAAAAAATTTGGGGCTACTTATCTTTATATTCAACTGTAAGAGTTCTTTATATATTCTTTATATATATTCATACATAAGTATTATGATTTTTTAAATATATTCCAGATAAAAGTTCTCTGTCCTCTGATAGCATAACATCTCATTTTCTTTCTGAGTGTCTTTATAAAGAGAACAGAAATTATTTATTTCAATGAAGTACAATTTACAAAGTTTTTCTTACATACTTTAGTAATCGGATCTCAACAAATTTTTCTTTATTTCATTGTCATAAATATATTTTTTAACCATTTTATTTTTTAACAACTTTATTGCAGTATAATTGCTTTACAATGGTGTGTTAGTTTCTGCTGTATAACTAAGTGAATCAGCTCTATGTATACATATATCCCCATACCTCGTCCCTCTTGCGTCTCCCTCCAATCCTCCCTATCCCACCCCTCTAGGTGGTCACAAAGCACCAAACTGATCTCCCTGTGCTATGAAGCTGCTAATCACTAGCTATCTATTTTACATTTGGTAATGTATATATGTCAATGCTAATCTCTCACTTCATCCCAGCTTAACCTTCCCCCTCCCCATGTCCTCAAGTCCATTCTCTAAATCTGTGTCTTTATCCCTGTCCTGCCCCTATGTTCATCAGAACAATTTTATTTTTTTTGGATTCCATATATATGTGTTAGCATATGGTATTTCTTTTTCTCTTTCTAACTTACTTCACTCTGTATGACAGACGCTAGGTCCATCCACCTCACTACATATAACTCAATTTCATTCCTTTTTATGGCTGAGTAATATTCCATTGTATATATGTGCCACATCTTCTTTATCCATTAATCTGTTGATGGACACTTAGGTTGTTTCCATGTCCTGGCTACTGTAAATACTGCTGCAATGAACATTGTGGTACATGTCTAATTTTGAATTATGGTTATTTCAGGGTATATGCCCAGTAGTGCATTGCTGGGCCATGTGGTAGTTCTATTTTTAGTTTTTAAAGGAACCTCCATACTGTTCTCCATAGTGGCTGTATTAATTTACATTCCCACCAACAGCGCAAAAGGATTCCCTTTTCTCCACACCCTCTCCAGCATTTATTGTTCGTACATTTTTTGATGATGGCCATTCTGACCAGTGTGAGGTGATACCTCATTGTGGTTTTGATTTACATTTCTCTAATAGTGATGCTGAGCATTCTTTCATGGGTTTGTTGGCAATCTGTATATCTTCTTTTGAGAAATGTCGATTTAGGTTTTCCACCCATTTTTGGATTGGGTGTTTGTTTTTTCGATATTGAGCTTCATGAGCTGCTTGTAAATTTTGGAGATTAATCCTTTGTCAGTTGCTTCATTTGCGAATATTTTCTCCCATTCTGAGGGTTGTCTTTTCATCTTGTTTATGGTTTCCTTTGTTATGCAAAAGCTTTGAAGTTTCATTAGGTCATATTGCTTTATTTTTATTTCCATTTTTCTAGGAGGTGGGTCCAAAAGGGTATTGCTGTCATTTATGTAACAGAGTGTTCTGCCTATGTTTTCCTCTAAGAGTTTGATAGTGTCTGGCCTTACATTTAGGTCTTTAATCCATTTTGAGTTTATTTTTGTGTACGGTGTTGGCGAGTGTTCTAATTTCATTCTTCACATGTAGCTGTCCAGTTTTCCCAGCACCATTTACTGAAGAGGCTGTCTTTTCTCCATGTATATTCTTGCCTCCTTTATCAAAGATAAGGTGACCATGTGTGCATGGGTTTATCTCTGGGCTTTCTATCCTGTTCCACTGACCTACATTTCTGTTTTTCTGTCAGTACCATACTGTCTTGACTAGTGTAGCTTTGTAGTATAGTCTGAAGTCAGGAACCCTATTCCTCCAGCTCCATTTTTCTCTCTCAAGATTGCTTTGGCTATTTGTGGTATTTTGTGTTTCCATACAAATCGTGAATTTTTTTGTTCTAGTTCTGTGAAAAATGCCATTGGTACTTTGATAGGGATTGCACTGAATCTGTAGATTGCTTTGGGTAGTATAGTCATTTTCACAATGTTGATTCTTCCAATCCAAGAACATGGTATATCTCTCCATCTGTCTATAACATCTTTAATTCCTTTCATCAGTGTCTTATAGTTTTCTGCATACAGGTCTTTTGTCTCCTTAGTAGGTTATTTCCTAGGTATTTTATTCTTTTGTTGCAACGGTAAATGGGAGTGTTTCCTTAATTTCTCTTTCAGATTTTTCATCTGGTGCATCTGCTGCTCTGCCTTCTGTGGGCACATGGGGAAGGAATCACCCCTTCTCGCACACCCCGAAACAATGGTCTCTTGCCTCTTCGGCAGGTCCAGACTTTTTCCCTGACTCTTCCCAGCTAGCTGTGGCATACTAGCCCCCTTCCAGCTGTCTTTACGCAGCCAACCCCAGTCCTCTACCTGGGGTCTGACCACTGAAGCCTGAGCTACAGCTCCCAGTGCCCACCCGTCCCAGCTGGTGAGCAGACAAGCATCTCAGGCTGGTGAGTGCTGATCGGCACCGATCCTCTGTGTGGAAATCTCTCCACTTTGCCCTCTGCACCCCTGTTGGTGCACTCTCCTCCGTGGCTCTGAAGGTTCCCCCTGCCCACACCCCATCTCCACCAGTGAAGGGGCTTCCTAGTGTGTGTGGAAACTTTACCTCCTTCACAGCTCCCTCCCAGAGGTGCAGGTCCCATCCTTATTATTTTTTCTCTGTTTCTTCTTTTTTCTTTTGCCCTACCCAGGTACGTGGGGATTTTCTTGCATTTGGGAAATTGAGGCCTTCTGCCAGTGCTCTGTAGGAGTTTTTCCACATGTAGATGTATTTGTGGGGAGGAAGGTTATCTCCATGTCTTAATCCTCTGCCATCTTGAAGGTCCCTGTAATAAATATTTTTTCCTATGTTTTCTTGTTGAAGGTTTAGTGTTTTAATTATTATATCTAGGAATGTGATCTATTTTAGAACTAATTTTTGTGTAGGCTGTTAAGTGACAGATGAAGTATATTTTTTCCCATATGGATATCCAGTTGGTCTGGAACCATTTGTTGAAAAGATTATCCTTTCCCCTTCAATTATTTTGGCACCTTATAAAAAAATCAATAGAGTCTAAGTGTTGATCTTTTTCTGCACTATCTTTTTTGTTCCAATAATCTTTATTTTTATCCTTTGGCCAGTACCACACTGTCTTAATTATGTAATTTTATAGCAGTGGTTCTCAAGTGGGGTTGATTTAGACTACAGAGGACATTTGGTCATGTCTGGAAACATTTTTAGTTGTCAAACTATAGGGGTGTGGGAGATGCTACTGCCATCTAGTGAATAGGGGCCAAGGATGCCACTAACCTCCTACAACACACAGGAAAGTTCCCCACAAGAAAGAATTATCTAGCCCAAACTGTCAAGTGTCCAGGTTGAGAAACCTGTTTTTAACAGGAATTTTAAAAAACAGTTTGTGTAAATCCCTCAACACTGTTTGTTTCAAAACAATTTTGGCTATTTTAAGCTTACTGTATTCCCTCATAAATTAAAAAACAACCTGTAGGGACTTCCCTGGTTGTGCAGTGATTAAGAATCCACCTGCCAATGCAGGGGACATGGGTTCGAGCCCTGGTCTGGGAAGATCTCACATGCCAGGGCGCAACTAAGCCTGTGCACCACAACTACTGAGCCCGCGCTCTAGAACCCATGTTCCACAACAAGAGAAGCCATCAAAATGAGAAGCCCATGCACCACAACAGAGAGTAGCCCCCTCTCACTGCAACTAGATAAAGCCCATGTGCAGCAATGAAGACCCAATGCAGCCAAAAATAAATAAAAAAATAAATTTATTTTTTAAAAAACCTGTAAGTTAAAAAAAGTTTGGTAATATTTGAGTTGAGGTTTTGTTAAATCCGTAGATTAGTTTGAGGTTCGGAATCAACATCTTAATAACATTACGTCTTCAAATCAATGAACATGATATTATCTCTCCATTTATACAGACCTCTTTAATTTATCTCAAGCAATGCATTTCAGCATGCAAGGTACAAGTCTTGAACATATCTTATTAAATTATACTAAATATTTCATCTTTTTCCATTCTATTAAAAGGGCACATTTATTTTCATTTATATTTCATTCATGAATAGTTACAATATTCACATTTAGCAAAATACAACTGCTTGGGCTTCTCTGGTGGAGCAGTGGTTAAGAATCCACCTGCCAATGCCGGGGACACGGGTTTGAGCCCTGATCTGGGAAGATCCCACATGCCACGGAACAACAAAGCCCGTGAGCCACAACTACTGAGCCTGAACTCTAGAGCCCACGAGGTACAACTACTGAGCCCACGAGCCGCATCTACTGAAGCCTGTGCACTCTAGAGCCCGTGCTCCATGACAAAGAAGCCACCACAAGGAGAAGCCCATGCACTGCAATGAAGAGTAGCCCCTGCTCACTGCAACTAGAGAAAGCTCACACACAGCAATGAAGATCCAACACAGCCAAAAATAACAAATAAATATATATTTTTTAAATCTTGTTTTAAAATCTTGTTAAAATAAATACAATTGCTTTTTCTCTATTGACCTTGTATCATTTGACTGTACTAAATTCACTTCTTATTTATACAAGCTTTTAAGTGTATTTCTTGTGATTTTCAATGTCTAGATATCTAGCCAAGTTATTTTTTCCTTTTTAATATCTTTGCCTATTATTTCTTTTCCTTGGTACACTATACTGGCTAGGACTCTAGTTCAATACCATATAGAATGATGAGAGTAACATCCTTGTCTTGTCGAATTTAGGAGGAAACATTCAATACTCCTCCACTGTAGTTTTTTTGTAGATGACCTTTATCATATTGAGGAAACTCCCTTTATTCCTGGCTTACTGAGACTTTTTATCACAAATAAATTTTGAACTTTAGCAAATGCTTTTTCTCCATCTATTGAAATAATCATAGTTTTCTCCTTTATTCCATTAATATGATGAATTACACTGATTGATTTTTGAATGTTAAACCAAAAATGCACTCTTGGGATAATCCTCGTTGGTCATGATGTATTACCCTTTTTATATACTATTTGATTTAATTTGCTAAAATACTGTTAAGGTCTTTGTGTTTATGTACATAAATCCACAGGGGTTTTTCCCTGTTATGTCTTGGTCTGTTCCTGGCATCATGGTAGTGCTGGCCTCAAATAATTATTTGGTAAATTTTTTTTCTGCTTTGTTTTTAAACCAAGTTTGCATAAAACTGGTACTATTTATTCCAGAAATATCTGATAGAATTCAACAGTGAAGCTATCTTTCTTTGTGAGAAGGTGTTCATCATGAATTTGATTGCATACATATATATATACACACTATTATTGAAATTTTCTGTTGCTCCTCTTATAGGTTTTGATTATTTGAATGTTTCATTTGTCCATTTCAAGTTATAATATTTAATGGCATAAATGTATTTGTTCATAATATTCTATGATAAAAAGTTTGACTCTACTTTTTGATGTTTGAGTGCCGACAGCTGTTAAATCTCAGCCCTCTGTCTTTTCCTCTGCCTCCTATCTAGGAAAGCCAAGAGTGAGCATCTTCTTCCTTTGAAGCTAATTGGATTTTCAAACCATGCAAGCCCCTGCCTACACAAGGGAACCTTTATCCCAACCCCATCCCATAACCACAATAAAAAACCCAAGTCAATCTCCTTTCCCTGCTCGCTAAAACCATTTTCAGATAGTTTGGGTTACTGCTCTGCTCTCCTCAAAAAGCCTCATTATGCAAGAAATAAACATTTTTATGTCTTCTTGGCATGTGTGCATAATCAGTCTTGACCTCTGAACCAAATTTTGTGTAGCAATTCATCCTGCTTCTGAAGAGTGATCACTTTATTCACTTACTGTTTTTATTGCCTGTTGGATCTGTAATAGTGTCGGTTTTTCATTTCTGATAAAATCTACCTGGAGGTTTAACAGTTTTGCTGATATTTGTTAAGAACTACTTTTGGGTGTATTTTCTCTATTAACTCTCTGTTTTTTAGTTAATTGATCACTACTCTTTATTATTTTCTGCATTTTATTTCAGGTTTCATTTGAACTTTTTTTCCTCACTATTTAAGTTGTAATCTTAATCTTTAATTTTATGTTTTTTCTTTTTCTAAAAAAAGCAATTAATAGTATCATCTTCTTTCTATGTACTACTTTGGCATTATCTCATAGATTTTGTTATATTATAAATTAAACATCACTCATTTCAAAATATTTCCTAATTATTTGCAATTCTTTACAGTCATGGTCAGGTCAGATGTTAAACAGGCAGCTGTTTAACTTAAAAATATTCGAGTTAGTTTACTTTTATCAATTTCTAATTTAATGCTATTTTGGTAAATATATATATTTAGTATTATTTGAATTTGAGACTTTTATTCCCCTGAATATGGTCTATCTTGATAAGTGTTCCATAAGCACTTGGAAAGCATGAGTACCCTTCTGTTGTACAACTGAGTATTTTATGAATTTCAACTACATCAAGTTGGTTGATAGTACTGTTCCAGTCTTCTATAGCTTCACTGATTTTCAGCCTACTTCTTCTATTACCTGAGTCTTATTTACATTTAAAATATGTTTAAAATATGTTTCTTATGTATAGTTCTAGTCTTTGTTTCTTTTGTCTTCTATCTTTCTCATTACTTTTGGATTGAATATATTTTTTAACGTTTTTATTGGAGTATAATTGCTTTACAATGGTGTGTTAGTTTCCACTTTATAACAAAGTGAATCAGTTCTACATATACATATATCCCCATATCTCTTCCCTCTTGCATCTCCCTCCCTCCCACCCTCCATATCCTACCCTTCTAGCTGGTCCCAAAGTACTGAGCTGATATCCCTGTGCTATGTAACTGCTTCCCACTAGCTATCTATTTTACATTTGGTAGTGTATATATGTCCATATATACACTACCACTCTCTCACTTTGTCCCAGCTTACCCGTCCCCCTACCCATGTCCTCAAGTCCATTCTCTAGCAGGTCTGCATCTTTATTCCTGTCTTGCCCCTAGGTTCTTCATGAACTTTTTATTTTTTTTTTAGATGCCATATACATGTGTTACAATATGGTATTTGTTTTTCTCTTTCTGACTTACTTCACTTTGTATGACAGATTCTAGGTACATCCACTTCACTATAAATAACTCAATTTCGTTTCTTTAAATGGCTGAGTAATATTCCATTGTATATATGTGCCACATCTTCTTTATACATTCATCTGTTGATGGACACTTAGGTTGCTTCCATGTCCTGGCTATTGTAAATAGAGCTGCAAAGAACATTGTGGTACATGACTCTCTTTAAATTACTCTTTTTGGTTTTCTCAGGGTATATGCACAGTAGTGGGATTGCTGGGTAGTATGGTAGTTCTATTTTTAGCTTTTTAAGGAACCTCCATACTGTTCTCCATAGTGGCTGTATTAATTTACATTCCCACCAACAGTGTATGAAAGTTCCCTTTTCTCCACACCCTCTCCAGCATTTATTGTTTGTAGATTTTTTGATGATTGCCATTCTGACTGGTGTGAGATGATATCGCACTGTAGTTCTGATTTGCATTTGTCTTATGATTAATGATGTTGAACATTTTTTATGTGTTTCTTGGCAATCTGTATGTCTTCTTTAGAGAAATGTCTATTTAGGTCTTTTGCCTATTTTTGGATTGGGTTGTTTGTTTTTTTGATATTGAGCTGCATGAGCTGCTTGTAAATTTTGGAGATTGGTCCTCTGACAGTTTCTTCATTTGCAAATATTTTCTACCATTCTGAGGGTTGTCCTTTCATCTTGTTTATGGTTTCCTTTTCTGTGCAAAAGCTTTGAAGTTTCATTAGGTCCCATTGGTTTATTTTTATTTCCATTTCTCTAGGAGGTGGGTCCAAAAGGATCTTGCGGTGATTTATATCATAGAGTGTTCTGCCTATGTTTTCCTCTAAGACTTTTATATTCTCTGGCCTTACATTTAGGTCTTTAATCCATTTTGAGTTTATTTTTGTGTACAGTGTTAGGGAGTGTTCTAATTTCATTCTTTTACATGTGGCTGTCCAGTTTTCCCAGCACCACTTATTGAAGAGGCTGTCTTTTCTCCATGTATATTCTTGCCTCCTTTATCAAAGATAAAGTGACCATATGTGCATGGGTTTATCTCTGGGCTTTCTATCCTGTTCCATTGATCTATAATTCGGTTTTTGTGCCAGTACCATACTGTCTTGATTACTGTAGCTTTGTAGTATACTCTGAAGTCTGGGAGCCTGATTCCTCCTGCTCCGTTTTTCTTTCTCAAAATTGCTTTAGCTATTTGGGGTCTTTTGTGTTTCCATACAAACTGTGAAATTTTTTGTTCTAGTTCTGTGAAAAATGCCAGTGGTAGTTTGATAGGGATTGCATTGAATCTGTAGATTGCTTTGGGTAGTATAGTCATTTTCACAGTGTTGATTCTTCCAATCCAAGAACATGGTATATCTCTCCATCTATTTGTATCATCTTTAATTTCTTTCATCAGTGTCTTATAATTTTCTGCATACAGATCTTTTGTCTCCTTAGGTAGGTTTATTCCTAGATATTTTATTCTTTTTGTTGCAATGGCAAATGGGAGTGTTTTCTTGATTTCACTTTGAGATTTTTCATCATTACTGTATAGGAATGCCAGAGATTTCTGTGCATTAATTTTGTATCCTGCTACTTTACCAAATTCATTGATTAGCTCTAGTAGTTTTCTGGTAGCATCCTTAGGATTCTCTATGTATACTATCATGTCATCTGCAAACAGTGAAAGCTTTACTTCTTCTTTTCCAACTTGGATTCCTTTTCTTTCTTTTTCTTCTCTGATTGCTTTGGCTAAAACTTCCAAAACTATGTTGAATAAGAGTGGTGAGAGTGGGCAACCTTGTCTTGTTCCTGATCTTAGTGGAAATGGTTTGTTTTTCACCATTGAAGAAGATGTTGGCTGTGGGTTTGTCATATATGGCCTTTATTATGTTGAGGTAAGCTCCCTCTATGCCTACTTTCTGGAGGGTTTTTATCATAAATGGGTGTTGAATTTTGTCGAAAGCTTTCTCTGCATCTATCGAGATGACCATATGGTTTTTCTCCTTCAATTTGTTAATATGGTGTATCACATGATTGATTTGCGTATATTGAAGAATCTTTGCATTCCTGGGATAAACCCCACTTGATCATGGTGTATGATCCTTTTAATGTGCTGTTGGATTCTGTTTGCTAGTATTTTGTTGAGGATATTTGCATCTATGTTCATCAGTGATACTGGTCTGCAGTTTTCTGTTTTTATGACAGCTTTGTCTGGTTTTGGTATCAGGGTGATGGTGGCCTCGTAGAATGGGTTTGGGAGTGTTCCTCCCTCTGCTATATTTTTGAAGAGTTTGAGAAGGATGGCTGTTAGCTCTTCTCTAAATGTTTGATAGAGTTTGCCTGTGAAGCCATCTGGTCCTGGGCTCTTGTTTGTTGGAAGATTTTTAATCACAGTTTCAATTTCAATGCTTGTGATTGGTCTGTTTATATTTTCTATTTCTTCCTCGTTCAGTCTCGGAAGGTTGTGCATTTCTAAGAATTTGTGCATTTCTTCCAGGTTGTCCATTTTATTGGCATATAGTTGCTTGTAGTAATCTCTCATGATCCTCTGTATTTCTGTAGTGTCAGTTGTTATTTCCCCTTTTTTATTTCTAATTCTACTGATTTGAGTCTTCTCTGTTTTTTTTCTTGATGAGTCTGGCTAATGGTTCAACAATTTTGTTTATCTTCTCAAAAAACCAGCTTTTAGTTTTATTAATCTTTGCTATCGTTTCCTTCATTTCTTTTTCATTTATTGCTTATCTGAAGTATTAAGTATTTTTTAACATTCCTTTTCATGGTCTCTATTGGATCATTAGCAATACAGTTGACCCTTGAACAACACAGGTTTGCACTGTGTGAGTCCACTTACATGTGGTTTCTTTTCAAAGAATATACAGTTCACCCTCCTTATCTGAAGGTTCTGAATCCGCAGATTCAATGAACTGCAGATTGTGTATTATGTTTACAATCTGCAGTTCACTGAATCCACAGATGCAGAATCTGTGGATAAGGAGGGCTGACTATGGAACTTGAGCATCTGCAGATTTTGGTATTCAATATGGTTCCTTGGACCAATCCCCCATGGATAATTAGGGACAATATAATGTTTTACTATCTTAGTGATTACATACTCTGGAGTTTAAAATGTACAACTTTAACTTGTTACAATTTATCCTCAAATAATATTTTATTCTTTCACCTATATGTGGAAACGTCTAACAATGTTCATAACTTATCCCCTCCTTTCCTTTAACACTCATAATCTTCACATCTACAAAATTTATAAACTCAATGATGCACGCATTTATATTTTCTTTATGCTGTCAATTGTTTCTTAACAAAACAAAAATTTAGTTGTATTTACCATTTTGTAAAATTTTCACTCCTTTCTGTTGATGAGTTTTCATATGTTATACTTTTCCTTCAACTTTTTCAGCAGGCAATTATATTACTTGTGAGTCTACCTGATCCTTTTCAGACTTGTTTTTAAGCTTTATTAGAACATGTCTAGAATTTCCTTTACTCTAGAACTAATTTAGCCTATTTAATTTAGCACCTAATTGTACCTTTTTGGATCTCTACTGAATGCCCTGGGTGTTTAACTAGTTCTTTCTACTCTGACCATTTCCAAGTCAATTATCACCCAGCCCTTTGGAAGCTGTGGAAATTGTTGCAGTTTTTTCATGGTAGTTGTTCTTTCTCTTATGGACATTTTTTTGCCTGGCCTCATGGTGTCTCACCCTACGTTTATGCAGCTTAGGATTCAAGCCTTAAGGGTAACCCCATACAGATTTTTAAAACTCTCTTTCTCCATAACTACCTACCTACCTGACTCTCCTCTATACACTCTCACCACTGCAACCTCCCTGAATTCTAATTTCTGTTTTCTCAACTCAGTGGGGATGCTGTGCTCTGCTTGGTTGCCCCTCACTATACCATGGCTTATAAGTAAGAAAAATACAAAAGGAATATCATACACTTTATTTTTTCCCCCTTCCCTCAAGGATCACATTCCTGCTCTTAACATTGTCCATCATCATAACACAGTTGCTTCATATATTTTATCTATCTTCTAGTTACTTATGGTTGGAAGGCAAGTACAGCACCTTTTACTCCATTACAGAAAAAGAAGTCCTTTCATTGCACTGATTTTTAATAAATCTACAAAATTATTTTCTATGCTTCATACTTCCCAGGTGGAACTTGTTTTAATTAAATCAGTGATCATCTTACTCTAAAAAGACTAAGTTGTCCCAATTTACAAGACTACTATAATAGAGTGTCTCAAAGAAAGTTTTTGCAAGCTGTCCTTTTGAGGTTATCTAATGGCACTAGGCAGACATTTGGCTTTGCCAGATATCTTTCCTTCTATATTTTATATCCAGATTGTTACCACTATTTTTTCTCAGGATTGGGGGTCAAGTTTTTAACCAATAATGTAATTCTTGAATTTTACCATGGACTTGTATTTTTGTTCTATAACAGATCCCTACATAAGGACCTTAATCAAAGCAGCCTGTTTAGAGCAGTGACCACTTTATTTTTGGTATTTCTTTGCCTTTGATTCTACCTTGATGTCAGTAACTTTGACTAGCAAATCTCTTTTTGTTCACAGCCTTTCAGAGTAATGAACTAGTTAACAACTACCAGTATTTATTTATCCACCTTTTAAAAGAACGAGTTGTGATGCTCTAGAGAAGACCACAAATTTGGCCATTTAAGAAAATTTGACTTCTGGTAAGAGACTGGATGCTACAGGAGAGTCTGGAGTAGTTATTGCATAATCTGTCTAGCATTGTCCCTTTCTATTATTAAAATAAGACCCATTAACAAACACTATTAAATCAGAATTTGTTGTGGAATTACCCAAAATATTTGCTCTGTTAATGGATACTCCTTAAACTTGAGAAACACAATCACGGACTTCTCCTTCATTGGTTATGAGTAATAGACTACAATGTTAAGTTGATGGTAAGATGGGGAGAAAACCAAATTTCACATTCAACTAGTTTGGTATTTTCATTTAGCAATAGAGATTGTACTGCATGTGGAACTCTCATATTTAAAAGTAGTCTTCATTTAAAATCAGAAGATACATTGATTAGTTTAGTTGAGGCTGAAGATACTCTAAGGCAAATGAAAATAAACCTTGGTTACTGGATGAAGATATAGCCTATAATAGGCATGTGTCTTTTAATTTGTGCCAAGTTTTTAACTTGATCATCCTAAAACATGGCCTAATATATTTATGTACATGCTAAAAGAAAACTTTATGATGATCTGGAAAGATTCACCTGGATTCTTATAGGTTCTTTTCTACTAATTCTGTATATGCCTCTTGCCCTGGTATTATAGCCCCTTCTTTGGTTACTTCTTGAACTATACATATTGTATACTGACGTTCATGTCAGCTACAACATGAAACTCTAAAAATAATTCTTCTGCAGTAAATTTTTTCTGGTAGTCCTATTAGAAAAGTAGACTTATTTCTATTTTTTAAATTGGCAGGGTGGAATAACAGAGAATCAAGTAGTGTTCTTATAATGGTAACCTCAAAGTAGCAATTATAGGTTGGCACAAAAGGATTTAAGATTATAATAGCTCATGCAGCTCAATATTAAAAAAACAAACAACCCAATCCAAAAACAGGCAGAAGACCTAAACAGGCATTTCTCCAAAGAAGACATACAGATGGCCAAGAAGTACATGAAAAGCTTCTCAAAATCACTAATTATTAGAGAAATGCAAATCAAAACTACAATGAGGTATCACCTCACACCAGTCAGAATGGGCATCATCAGAAAATCTACAAACAACAAATGTTGGAGAGGGTGCGGAGAAAAGGGAACCCTCTTGCACTGTTGGTGGGAATGTAAATTGATACAGCCACTATGGAGGACATATGGAGGTTCCTTAAAAAACTAAATATAGAATTACCATATAACCCAGCAATCCCATTACTGGGCATATACTCAGAGAAAACCATAATTCAAAAAGACACATGCACCCCAATGTTCACTGCAGCACTATTTACAGTAACCAGGTCATGGAAGCAACCTAAATGCCCACTGATAGACAAATGGATAAAGAAGATGTGATACATATATACAATGGAATATTACTCAGCCATAAAAAGGGATGAAATTGGGTCATTTGTAGAGACGTGGATGGACCTAGAGACTGTCATACAGAGTGAAGTAAGTCAGAAAGAGAAAAACAAATATCGTATATTAACACATATATGTGGAATCTAGAAGAATGGTACAGATGAACTGGTTTGCAAGGCAGAAATAGAGATGCAGATGTAGAGGACAGATGTATTGACACCAAGGGGGTGAAAGCAGGGGTTGGTGGGGTGGTGGTAGAATGAACTTGGAGATTGGGATTGACACATATACAGCAATATGTATAAAATAGATAACTAATAAGAACCTGCTATATAAAAAATTAAAATTAAAAAAAAATTTAGGGTTGTAGAAATTTTCACTACTTAAATGTTTTTTGTAAACCAAGGCAAAAAACGTTCACTTCCCCTGAAGCCTTGCACCACTTACTATATACACTCGAGGCTAGCTTTTACTAGCTTCTGGCCCAACCAGGCATTTTTACTTTAAGCAATACAACTTCTTCTTCTTTTTTATGCTTGCTACCATTCAATTTGCTTTATTTCATGGTTTTTAGATCATCTGAAACTTTGCTCTGTGGGAGTCCTGTGATGGTGGGATTAATGAAATATATAATAACACCCATATTAAAGAAGAGATATTAACATCCAACTATATTTACATAGTTCTCCTTTAGAGGAAAACTGAGAATTGTTAAAAACTGCTCTCTTCCTTTGAGTAAAATCACTGAGCAGAGTTGAATAGCTACCCTTCTGTTTCTTATCAAGTGTGGACAGTAGTTTCTTCCAATGATTCTTCTGTTTGTGATATCCACCTGTGTCTCTCCACAGGCACTCAATTCTAAGAGAGCAGAGGGCCTTTTGGTCTTATTTTTATTTGGGAGGTCTGTTGTTTCATCTGAAGGGCCATAATTGTTTTCAATTTTGGCTCATTTACTTTCTGAGGCTCACTGAAAAAAATGTCATCCAAATGTTGGAAAACACCTAGCAATTCCCTGTCATAATTTTAGGCATGAGCCTAGTTACAAAAGACAGAAAAAGGCCCCATTCATTTTGTCCTACATATCTATCACAGAATACTATTTGAAAACTTATAGTCTAATTATAAAATCTCTTACTGATTCAGCTCTATCTTGTTTACAATTTTGGATTTTTGTTCAATCTGCTGTAAAAGAAAGGATCCTGAAATGGCCATATAAAGTGTATTTTATATTTTTTTTCCTTGACCTTTCAAAGATATTTTAAAAATCATGCACAACTGAGTTATTCAAATTTCCTCCTAATCTTTCCCATCTTACTACTTCTAATTATGCTTCCTCATATGAAAGGCTAACAATTAAGTCTACTAGCTGGTACATATCTGTTAGTCCAGGACAATAAGTACAATTAAAAACAATTCTAGGGCTTCCCTGGTGGCGCAGTGGTTGAGAATCTGCCTGCTAATGCAGAGGACACGGGTTCAAGCCCTGATCTGGGAAGATCCCACATGCCCCAGAGCAACTAAGCCCACCACGGGCCACAACTACTGAAGCCCGTATGCCTAGAGCCCGTGCTCCGCAACAAGAGAGGCCACCGCAATGAGAAGCCCACGCACCACAACGAAGAGGAGACCCCACTCTCCATAACTAGAGAAAGCCCGTGCACAGCAACGAGGGCCCAATGCAGCCAACAATAAATAAATTTATTTAAAAAAAACAAAAACAAAAACAAAAAAAACAATTCTAAAATTTCAGAAAGTTTCTGCCTAAATGCTTGAGGTTAACAAAAACCTTTATTCATAAACCTAAAATTGGATACCAAATAAATTCTAGACCAGAGTTTATATTATCTTCTATAAATGAGTCTTCTGGTCATGCAATTTTAAGGGGATATAGTGTAATATGATTGTTCTTTTCCTGATAAAAATGGTGAGGAAAAGGTAGCACATATAAGAGGTTAGGGGAAAGAGCAAAATGATGTAAGTGGACTATGAAAGTAAAGTAGAGAAAGATTCAAGGAAAGTAAGTTTCAGAAGGTTTTAGCAGGAATGAATGAAAGAGTTTTGAAGCTGTCTATTGTGGGGTTAGAGTTTGATTTTAAGGCTCTGAATACTAATTAAAGAGCTGACTATTGAATACTTGGTATTATTTTTAATTTTCCTTTTGGCTTTCTTCAAAAGTGTAGTAATTAGGAAACATTAAAATTCCTCAAAATAATTTTTTTCTAATTTCTAAACCATTTACCAAGGAAAATACAGTATCTTGAAATACAATGGAGTTTAAGAAAGGTGTGAATTTGGGGGTTTAAGAAAAATGTATGTGAAGACGTTGCAGTTGATGTAGACTAATCCATAATAAACAAGAGACAACCTGTAAAGTTGGTTGTAGATGTTTGCTTATCAATGGTGTTCTGTGTTACCCAATCCAAGCAGAGGCTAAGAAGAGACCATACAAACAATGACGCAATAATCATTGACCTGGAAATATGAACTTAGCAAAGTGACCTTTTTCACAAATTGACAAGACAGCAAGTGAACTGAACAAATGAAGAGGACTAGACCTCTATACTATAAATTTGTATACTTACAAGTTAGACTTACAAGTTAGACTAGGTGGCCTTTAACTAAGCTGCTTAGAAGAATGCAAGAGACAGGGAGGCAGGAAGACAATCCTATCTTTTTTTATTTTTATTTTATTTTTAATAGGATTACACTGGAGAGTAAGAAATCAATTCCTGGTAGGAATGTTGCTATATTGGTATTGTCTACCTTAAATATTACTGTTTAGTTTTTAAAATCATTTATCTTTCTTGGTCACATTTATTATCCACTCTTAGTTCTAGGATAGAGTTTTAATTTCTTAACATATGTATAAACTCTTCCTATTTGATCCTGTCCTCTTCCTGCACACACCTCTCCCCATTCATTCTTAGTATTAAAATAATATCAGGCTGCACAGAGTTCTCTGGACTAAATAAAGGTGCTGATTCACTCTTCAGTACTTTCCCATTTTCATTTTGTCTTGAAACTCCTCTAACACATGTTCAGCTGCTAAATGATTCATTCTTTAAATTTCACCTAATGTTATTGCCCTGCTGATAAATCCATGCCTATGCTAATGGTATTTTATATATATATATATACACACACACACACACACACACACACAATATATGTGTGTGTATATATATATATATATATATATATAAATATCTTCACTGTAGTATAGTTGTTTATTTCCATATATCTTTCTGCTGCAAACTCTCTGAGTCACTTGGCCTATATATGTATTTTAATATATCTCATTCTCAGCTCCTGCTACAATAATCTGGCACTTTGTAGGCATACAATAAATAATTTTAAATAAATGAGTGAATTGAAATAATTTATAATTATCTATTTGCTTTGTTCTGATAGACTTATTTTTGCTAATTGATTGATTTTAAGCTTCTAAAGGTTAAGGACAAATAACCTTGATTTAAAATAACATACTTTTAGAAAATGAGCTGATTAGTTGTTTTCATTGTCTATACTATATCTAGATGTTGAATGGTTTCTATCTTTAAGTATTTATCTATAATTATATCTCATGTACAGATGTCTTTAACTAGATTTAGTTACGGACTAAATGTGGTTATATAGCTAGATATACAGAACTTAATATTTCAAAGTCCAGATTAAATTCTACCTATAGATTCAGGCAGGTGCTGTGGACCCTCTCATCAGACAATTGCACATGCTCTTCTCACCATTTTTCTTCATCTCTAAGTTTGCTTAGTAAAAGCTTTCTTTTCCATCAGTTGAGAATTCAAGCTTTTCTTTAAACTTCCCTATCAATTCCTTTTATCTCAAAGCACTCTGAACTTTTCTATTACACTTTCTACCAGTTATACTTTTAAATGTCTAAGTGCTTGTCTGATTAATATCTCCCCCACTGTAATTACTGTAATGTCTTTGTACTCTGGGACATTAAGCTGGAACCACATTTTCCAGAACCCCCTCCTTGAATGTGTCCAGATTAAAGGTGGCCATCAGAAAAATTTGCATAAGATGTAGAAGACAGAAGTAAAGAAAAAGTTGTTTTCTCTCTGAAAATTAATATAGGACCAAGCACTGCTGCAGCTCACTCAAGCTGCTGCTGATCTGTTGGCTCATTTTGTTAACATGGGGTAACAGACAGGCCTTCCTGAGTCAGGTACTTGTGCATCTCCATGGCCAATAGTACCAGCATCTCCTTCAGGTCAACCTTCAACCCAGTTTATAGGCAGTGAGAAACCGACAAGTGTGGGAGTTTGTTAAGAAGTCTATACAAGATCTAATATTCAAAATTAGTTTCTTATTCTATATCACTCTTAGTGGTTCTGCTTCTTTGATAGAAACCCAATGCACTTGTTCAAGATAGGGGTCCTTTCCCATTTTAATCATTGGTGATCTGCCACCAATGAACTTGTACAGTTTCCTGCATGTCCAATAAATATCTTTGCTGGAATAAACAAATCCATACCCACCCATTCCTAGTATTCTTAATAGGCACTGAGTAAATACTGTCATAATTCAATTTAACTGGCTCTATTTCAACCAAGATAATCTCATGCTCCCAAAGCCTGATTATTCAAAGCCAATGGAACAGGGTCATAAGGGTTACTGGAGACAAGGGATGGTGCAGCCATAAGATCAATGTCTCCTTTCTCCTTGATTCAATTGCCTCAATTTCCATCTGCCTCTAATGACAGTGAAATTTTAGTTATTCTTTTAAAATTGATTTATGTTTAAATGTAAATTGACTGTACTATACAATGACTGTGTATGGTAGAACTGGCCATGCTGTTAAACAAGTTAAATTTGTTCATGAAATGCAACTTTGAAAATGAGATGTGTATTTTAATGAATGACAGGGCTGAGCATGAATGTTATACTGAATCTGTAATGTGGATCTATGGCATTTCTCTTTTGGAGAAATGGGAAGAACTTGAGGGGCTATTTTCTTTGAAATTAATGCCATGGTGAATATTATCATTATTATCACCACAAACAGTTAAATCAAATTAGAAATGAGAAATAAACTTTACCTATTGTATTCCTAATTTAATTTAAAACACTGAAACTGGAAACATAGTTTGAAAGACATAAACACAGGTATCAAGTGGAATGTCTAACCATTCTCTGCCTTCAGCTGATGTAGGGATGCATGTTAGCATCTAAAAAAAATAAAGCAAATATTTGCCAAGTTCAACAATCCTTTCCAGGAATATATGGAATGAGAATTCTACAGGGTATCTTCTTTGTGAACATAAATTTCTCCCTCAATAAATGTATTTAATAAATTATCTGTGAAAATGAACAGCTAACCCAATTAGCTAGTTACCCAGAACATTCCTGCTCATCACCTCCACAGCTCTATTGAGGATGATATGACAGAAAGCAAGATCTGGTAGTATTTTGAAATAAAAAGGAAGGACTTAACATTAAGTATTCTAGGGCAGACAGAGATATAGAGATAAAAAGAATGATTCATGTCACCCTTTATATTTTGGAAGATATTAAATATTCTCTATTTTGAGGATACTGCAGACCAAGATAGCAACAATGAATTGTTATTATAGTGACTGTAATTTTAGTGAAATATGTCTGATACTCAATCTTAAGTGAAAACCTCAAAAAGCTACTTCAAATAAATTGATTTATTAATTGATACTTGAAAAGTGGTCAAGAACAAAGTAGATATACAGCTGGGAAGTAGCATATGAAAAGAGGTTCAATATCATATGACACTAGGGAATTGCAAATTAAAGTGAGATGCCACTACATGTCCATTAGAATGACCAAAATCCAAAACACTGATAACACCAAATGCCCGTGAGGATGTGGAACAACAGGAACTCTTACTCTTTTTTTTTTTTTTGCGGTACGAGGGCCTCTCACTGCTGTGGCCTCTCCCATTGTGGAGAACAGGCTCCAGACATGCAGGCTCAGCGGCCATGGCTCATGGGCCCAGCTGCTCCGCGGCAGGAGGGATCTTCTCGGACCGGGGCACAAACCCGCGTCCCCTGCATCGGCAGGTGGACTCTCAACCACTGCGCCACCAGGGAAGCCTGGAACTCTTACTCTTTGATGGTGGGAATACAGAATGGTACAACCACTTTGGAAGACAGTTGGGCAGGTTTTTTTTACAAATCTGAATATACTCTTATCTCATGACCCAGAAACCATGCACCTCACTACTTATCCAAATGAATTAAAAACTTAGGTCCACACAAGAACCTGCAGAGGGTGTTTATCGTAGCCTTCTTCATGACTGACAAATCAAGGAAGCAACCGAGATATCCTTTAGGAAATGAATGGATAAATAAACTGTGGTACATCCAGACAATGGAATATTACTCAGCACTAAAAAGAAATAAGCCATCAAGCAATGAAAATATATGGAGGAAACTTAAATGCATATTACTAAGTGAAAGAAGCGAATGTGAAAAGGCTACATACTGCATTATTCCAACTATATAATAGTCTGGAAAATACAAAGCTATGGAGACAGTAAAAAGATTAGTGATTGGGGCTTCCCTGGTGGCGTAGTGGTTGAGAGTCCGCCTGCCGATGCAGGGGACACGGGTTCGTGCCCTGGTCTGGGAAGATCCCACATGCCGCGGAGTGGCTGGGCCCGTGAGCCATGGCCGCTGAGCCTGCGCGTCCGGAGCCTGTGTTCCACGATGGGAGAGGCCACAACAGTGAGAGGCCCGCGTACCGCAAAAACAACAACAACAACAACAAAAAAAGATTAGTGATTGCCAGGGTATAGGGAGAAGGAAGGGGTGAACAGGCAGAGTACAGAGGATTTTTAAGGCATTGAATCTACACTGCATGTTACTACAGTGGTGGATACTTGTCATTATACATTTCTCATAATCCAAAGAATGTACAACACCAAGAATGAACTCTAAGGTAGGCTGTGGACTTTGGGCGATAATATTGTGTCCATGTATGTTCATCAATTGTAACAAACATACCACTCTAGTGTGGGAGCTCTATAGTGGGGGAAGTTATGTGTGGGAAGAGATGAGGGTATGTGAGGAAACCTCTGTACTTTCCTCTCAATTTTGCTGCGAACCTAAAACTGTTCTAAAAAAATAAAGTTTATTAATTTTTAAAAAGTGGTCAAGATTTAATATGACAATGAAACTAGCTTGTAAATTTATCTTGCTCTACTCAACATGTAAATATATTTCACTGAGGAAAAATTATTATTAGATTCATAAGTTATCGAGACGATAACATTATAGGTATATAAATTTCTACTGAAGAGATGTCAAATTGTAACAATGCCATGGTTCAAAAGTCTCAACATATAAATCCAAATATTATGCTTTATATTTGAAAATCAAGGATCATTTCTAAGTATTTTTTCCTAAATCTAAGTTAATTGTAACCAAAATCTAGCCAAATGTTCTTTCAGTGTTTTATTTCAGTGTTGGTGTTTAGTTCTTCTGAAGTTCCTCTAAAATTTTCTCAGGACTTCAGACATGAGAGAACTATCCAACCTAGGGTGAGAACAGTTTCTGACAGGAGAAAATACTTCTTAACAAATGGAATTGTCTCTATTCTATTACTCTTGTAGTCATACTGCACCAAATTGAGGTGAATAATTCCCTTTCATTTCTTGTTACTCCTGCCCTCCTCTCAAGAGCCACAGCAGATATATACACACATACTACATAGCATTTTCTCTTTATTTTCTGAAAGTTGCCCCCTACTAACCTGGCTTCTTGACAGTGCAAAGGAGTCTACTTCAGAGATCCCCTGTCTTCATCACAGTTTTGTGGGCAATGCCAGTACTCATCAAGAGGTGGAACTAAAGGTGGACCCCATCCAAGTATAGCACCCCACCAAAGTGACATCAATACAGCTTAGGGAAAATACTGGGCATTAGGCCAGGATAGCTGAAACCCTGGGCCAGTGGGAGAAGTGGAACTGTAAAGGAAGCTTTTCCTCTTTTCCTATTTCAGAACCATTTTTACCTCATGGAAACAAAGGTGATCTATACTGGACCAGAGGAAAGAGCAAAGAACTTACTAGCAGTCAAGAAACATTGCTGACTCTACCACCTTCAGTGAGTCTTTGTGCTTGGCATGATAGACATAAACAAACAAGGTTGTCAAGAGTGCTAATGGCTGCAAAGCTTAGCTTTAGGGGAAAAGCCTTGAGTTCTACATCCCTGAATTTTTGGCAAATAAGAAAATCAAAACAGGAACTGATTAATAAATATTTCAGAGTAGATATCCCTTCTTGAGAATCAGAAATGTTTAAGTAGAAGAAAAGATTGAATTATAACATAGGAATCATAAACTAGAGTACTAAGGAAAATTATGTCATGAGTGCTTGTAGTTCAATTACATTAAAAAACCACCTGCTGATCCCACTACTGGGCATATACCCTGGCAAAACCATAATTCAAAAAGAGTCATGTACCACAATGTTCACTGCAGCTCTATTTACAATAGCCAGGACATGGAAGCAACATAAGTGTCCATTGACAGATGAATGGATAAAGAAGATGTGGCACGTATATACAATGGAATATTACTCAGCGATAAAAAGAAATGAAATTGAGTTAATTGTAGTGAGGTGGATGGACCTAGAGACTGTCATACAGAGTGAAGTAAGTCAGAAAGAGAAAAACAAATACCATATGCTAACACATATATATGGAATCTAAAAGAGAAAAAATGGTTCTGAAGAACCTAGGGGCAGGACAGGAATAAAGACGCAGACATAGAGAACAGACTTGAGGACACAGGGAGGGGGAAGGGTAAGCTGGGACGAAGTGAGAGAGTGGCATGGACATATATACACTAGCAAATGTAAAACAGATAGCTAGGGGGAAGCAGCCACATAGCACAGGGAGATCAGCTCCATGCTTTGTGACCACCTAGAGGGGTGGGATACAGAGGGTGGGAGGGAGACACAAGAGGGAGGAGATATGGGGACATATGTATAACTGATTCACTTTGTTATAAAGCAGAAACTAACACACCATTGTAAAGCAATTATACTCCAATAAAGATGTTAAAAAAAAAAACAAAGAAACACCTGCTGTTACCTAGAATGCTCTTCGTACTTTACCTGCCTGTCAAAATCTTACTCATTTCAAGGCATTATGTGTACCCAGAATCCTCCAAATTGGCTCAATGCTTTTTCTATGGGGTCTCACAACGACAATACAGAAACACTCAAGAAAACAGGGAAATAAGAAATTAATTCATTCCCTCCAATTGTACCCTAAAAGTACTGTTACTTCCACTCTTGGGAGCAGCTTGTGATAAGATTCCCTTGTTCTCTGGGGCATAAATGGCAGGTTCCCTCCTCCGTCATCACTAGTATTCTATTGTACTTCCTAACTCTTAGGTTGATGACCTTTCGTTGCACCAGCACTCTTTACATTCTAACAGCGATCTTTAAAATTTACTTTTTCTTTCTGATATATACATACTGGTTGTCTGCACTCTTGACTTCAGCTATTTTAAAGTTTGTCATCTTCTCTTATTTATTTAAGGACAATTTTTTTCAAATGTAGCATTTCTGCAAGTCATAAGCGAGCTAAAATTCAGTTCTGTCTTTTTAAGGTAAGTGCTGATTTTCATTTATGCTTTTTTTCTTTTTGCAGTCTTCACATGTCTTCTTTTTGCTTCAAAAGTATATGAAAGATAATATATATCTAGAGACTGGGTTTAAATTCCATTAATCCTATACCTACTGAATTTCTTGCACAGATAAGTTTGTGAAGTATATATTTTTAGGTTTATCATTTTCTGAGTTCATATTCAGGACCCTCTGCCTGACATCTGGTTGCTCTGTCCTACTCTCCACTGCCCATTCAAATGATAGACTCACAGGAGTCCACCAGCTTTGGGCAGATGGAGAAAGAGAAAAAAATTCAGTTTTTTTTTTTCTCATCTTAAACTCAAACGTGTGGTAAAATACAATACTGCTTTATGTCCCATTTTCTTAACTGCATTTTTCTGAAAATGGAATATTTGGAAAATAGACAAATAACATATTGTCGGGTTCCAGGGCTTAATTAGAATGTTACTAAGGAAAACAACAACTTTGTTTTCAGTGTATTAACATATGCAAATCCAGGCTCCCATCTAACTTTTTTTCCTTTGCCATGCCCAATTCTCTTCTTTCCGCATATCCCATCTCTTTATGTATCTACTGTCCTCTTGACTGTACAGTTTTACTGAGCTCATCTTCAGAGTTTACAGTGGGATTTACAGGTTCTCTGGAATAGGGAGGCATTACTACAATGTGATTTTACAATTGCCTTTTCCAAGACCTAACGTATTTTACTTTGGGACACGTGGGTTGTTTGTTTGGTTTTCTTTTGCGGTACGCGGGCCTCTCACTGTTGTGGCCTCTCCCGTTGCGGAGCACAGGCTCCGGACGCGCAGGCTCAGCAGCCATGGCTCACGGCGCCAGCCGCTCCGCGGCACATGGGATCTTCCCGGACTGGAGCACGAACCCGTGTCCCCTGCATCGGCAGGCGGACTCTCAACCACTGCGCCACCAGGGAAGCCCCACGTGGGGTTTTTATGGTTATTGATGTTTATTACTCAGCTTGAGGTTACTTCACTGTATGAAGAGTCTTGGCTATGATTTTAATTTCTCCCTGGGTGAGTGAGCAATTCCTTCTCCAGTCATGCCCTGAATAAAAGGCAAACTCTCTTCTTGTTTCTTATAGCATCTTCGCACTACTGGGTGAAGATTTTCTGACTCCTGTGTCACATAAAATAGGCTCCAGGTTTAGCTCTTGGTCATAGATTGGAAAAAAGTATTATCTCTAGGCTACATATGTACACTGAATTCTAATCTTCCACAACTCAAGAGCCAGAACTTACATTTGTGAACACTTGTTCGTGACTGAAGCGCTGCTCAAGACTATACATTGTATACCTGATTTCAATATATTGTGGGATATTTGGCTTCAAGTATTTCTCATTGTTTAGCTTTTACTTTCCCTTTTGTCTGCAATCTAGTAATTCTATAGTCTTCATTTCAAGCTCAAATAAGTATTTTCTTAAACTTGGTTACACTTTATCTGATTTTGATTTTTTTTATTCTTTATAGTAGTAGGGTAGATTTTCTTTTCCTAATCTTGTCACATGCTGGACTGTGTTACAGGACACATTTTAAATGATAAAACAAAGTAATATTCTCCATTAATTTGTTTGTGATTTTTATCTTTGACATGTAAAATAAAGTATTCAGGTTTTCTTTGTGAACGCTAAGCAGTTTTTCTTGTTTTGCATTTATTTGTTCTACAAGTAGAATTCAGAATGGATTTTATTTGGGGATTAGGGGAAAAAGTTAGACATGCTATATTATACTTAATTAGCAAAGTGATATTTGTTATTAGCTCATAGATTGGCTAAAAATATCCAGTCTCCTCAGTGATCAAAGCGTTTTTATTCTCCCCATATCTGATCAATGTGGAATGTGTAAGGAATTTTAACTCTGAAGTAACCTAAAGGTACATCTCCATTTCAGACTTAAACATATTAGCTTTGGCTGCAGCTCCATATAAATAATTATAATAAGCAAAAGTTTAAAAATTAGCAATAGCTTTAGGTATATAATCTTATTACTATAAAAGTTTTCTTCTGAAATAAAAGAATATTAGTCATATACTCAACCCAAGAATTTCTTAGGTTTCTTCAACGGCAATTTCAATTATATTTGGCATCTAATTTACACAAGTAAAATGTAAGCACCCATTTTATTATTATTTTAATGTTTAAAAGTCTTCCGTCACTTTCTGAAATATTTTCTCTTGAAAGTGATACAAGCTTATATTAATTCTGTTTATAATAGAAGCTCCACTTTTAGTCATGTGTTACTAGCACATAGTTATATAATGTTTAAAAGAGAATATAGGTTATCCTTCAATATATTAGTTCTAAGTTTATTACTTCCTACCCCAATTCCTAATAGTAGTAAATAATTATATGATTAGATTACAGATGGGAACATTTACTCTTCTCAAAGTACTCTGACATATTTTTGTGATTGTCATGAGACTTTGAGGTGTGTTTCTTGAGATTGTCAAGAAACTTATTCTTAATTTTGCTCATGAGGACACAAAGAACTTGGGGAAAATATCAAGCTCCTTGCTCAAGATCACAATGCTAGCAAAGTGCAAAGTCAAGTCCCTAATGTAGGGCTTTTGTCTCCAAAGCTCATGCTCTACACTGTAGGATACCTCTTGCGTTCTACAAATAAAATACTAGTTTGGTGAAATCACATCTTATATTCTCTTGCATGTAAAAATTTTACATCACAATTGTAATTCAGCTAAATAAAGTTATGCCACTGATCACAAGAAATTTATTTTGAGTGG
The DNA here is from genome assembly GCF_039906515.1 of Pseudorca crassidens. Lineage (NCBI taxonomy): Eukaryota > Metazoa > Chordata > Mammalia > Artiodactyla > Delphinidae > Pseudorca > Pseudorca crassidens. The sequence continues at coordinate 17,520,701 of NC_090299.1, forward strand.
ATGGATGTAGTTATATTAAAAGTGAGATTTTTTTTTCTTATCGTCATAATGTGTTTACTGGCTATTGTAAATTATCACAATTACATCTTGTATTTGACAAAAATAAATCAGTGACAAACTGGGAACTTGGAGGATGAACCTACAGCTGTGCACCATGTACAGACTACTGAAAACCGTCAGGCCAAGGTCACTGGAAAACCTGCCTCATTCCCTCTAACAGATGCAAACTTATATTTAGAGGACTTGTGCAATGATCTAGTAGTAACAGGATGCTTCTCTGTGGACCAGATATTTTTTTGATAAATGCAACCAATTGCTCAATATTCTTGTTCATATGCATATTTCTTTTCCCTGGAAGCTACAATGACTCTGTGGAATGCTCCAAGAGTTGCAAAACAGAATTTTTAGATCTTTCAGTATTTCTGTGTTGCCTTAAAGTGAATCACAAGACCTTATAGCTTATGCAGTCTTGCAGTACTAGATTTAAGTAGTTCTAGGATTTTTAAACACCAAGTGCTGACCTTTCTGAGCTTTTGGAATCCTTATGCATTGTCTTTCACCTTTTAGAACTCTAGACTAAGGTATGATGTTCAAGTTGAAATTGAACCAAAATAGTCCTGGCATCCGTGACTACTAGGTATTTCCAAATTTCTTATTTTCTTTTATATTCCTACCTAAAATGTATTTGCTATTTTCTCATGGTCTTATCAACAGTATATATGGTCACTATTAGAAATATTTGCCGTGTCTTGCCACTATTGCCATCAGAATTTAAGTAAGGATGATTGAAATGGGCCATGGATCTTCTAACAGGTTGAAGCTGATTTTTTATGCACTACAGGCACCCTTTATGAGACATATAATGCTACCTGACACAATTCTTGTTCTCAAGTTAAGAGCTATTACTGTTTATTCTTCCAAGAAGGACATCGCCCTGAAAGTAGTTTGTCTAGATCTGAAACAACAACACTATTAAAGTCATCTTTTATTTATCTTTTTCCTCTATTATATCAGTATGGAGCAAGTGTATCAGTATGGTGGAAGTAATGTAAGGATAAGACAAATGGACAGTTGGGATTTGGAAGTCTGCTTATGTCATAGTTTAATATTTTGGACCTCAGACATATCCACATTCTAGAACAGTTGACTGCAAGTTCTCACACCAAACTCATCAGCCACACAGAATAAGACTCTAAAGTGCCTGTGTGACTAACAAAGCTCCTGTTTAATTTTCAGTTCAAATTTCTTAACATACAATAAATGGTGTACCACTTGCTCTTTTCCAAAAGTACAGTGTGCCTTTTTTACTATCCCATGTTTACAATACACTTCCTCCTCTTCTTTGCCTTGGTGATTCCTCCGTATTCTCTAGAACTTACTCAGCAGCACTCATCTACCCTCTCCCCGCACACCACACTCAGGGTAGAATGCTTTCCCTTTGTCCTCTCAGAGTACTCTGCACTGAACCTACTGTTTATTTCCAAATCATTTTAAATGTCTGCATTATTCTTATTACTACACACTATAGATTGTAAATTTCTTTACAATAAGAAATGGGTCTAGTTGCTGCAATTCGTAGTTATTCAATAACTATTAATTGAAAAAATAAATGTCTATGAAATTACTAGTATAAAAAAACTGAGCCTGTGATCATGGACACTTTAGCATAATGGCAATGTGAAAGCACTTGTGATGACATGAGATCACCAGTGTTAAAGTGCAAGCATATGCTATACTTATTTATTCATTTATTTGGGAAATATTTGTTCTATACCGAAAAGTTGCTGGGGATATAAAACTAAGCAAAATCAGGTAAGATTACAGTTCTTCATGAAGCTTATGACTGGTAAGTGGATAATCACAAAATTGGATATATAATTAGAAACTGAGTTGAGTTATATGAAGGAAAGAAACATGGTTTTATAAGAGTGAATAAAAAAGGAACTAGGTCTAGACTCTAAGTCAAGGATGCTTCCCTGAAATAGCGAACTTTAAGCTGAGCTCTGTTTGATGGGCAGCAGTTAATCAGGCATAGGGGGAGGAGTGGGAGAGCTTTCTAATCTAAGCTCTGTGGAGATATAACATATTGTTTGAGAAACTGAAGAAGTCTAGTGTGGCTGGAGCAGAGAATGAGGGGGATCATGACGGCGAAACTAGTTAAGATACCACAGGATCTTTTATTCATGTTAAGGGTTTATTTCCCACTCCCTAGGGGTAATAGACACCTACTGAAGATAGTTTCAGTGTGTGAGAGTTATTCTCAGACTGTCATACATGTGCACTTATTCTTTGACTTAGAAATCTCACCCCCCAAAGATACCCTGGTCAGAATACAATGAACTGGGTGCACAAAGCTATTGATTGCTATACTATTTGAAATAGCTAAAGACTGGAAACAACCAAAATGTTCATCAATAGGGAGCAGACTGAGTGAACCGTGGTATTTCCACATAATGGAGTACTATGCAGCTAGAAAAGGAATTAAGGAATATGTTATTCAGCGTTCCCCAGAGAACAGAACCAATAGAATATATAGATATAGATATACAGATGTAGATATAGATATACATAAGAGGAGATTTATTGTAGGAATTGGCTCATGTGATTACAGAGGCCAAGAAATACCATGATCTGCTGCCTGCACGCTGGAGAACCAGGAAAGCTGGTGGTGTAATTCAGTTCAAGTCCAAAGGCCTGAGGACCAATAAGGAGCCACTGATGTCTGAGGGCAGGAGATTACAGATATCCCTGCTCAAGTAAAGAGAGAAAATTCACCCTTCTTTCTTTTTTGTTCTATTTGGGCCCTCAAGGGTTTGGATGATGCCTGCTGCATTGGTGAGGCTGATCTTTACTCTGTCAAAAGTTCATCTCTTCTGGAAACACCCTCATAGATACACCCAGAAATAATGTTTTACCAGCAATGTGGGCATTCCTTAGCACAGTCAAGTTGACACATAAAACTAAGGAATCACATCACAAGGAATATCTTTATATACTACTGAGTAATCTGCAATATATTACAGTAAGAGAAGACTGTATATATGTATGTCTATGTATATATTACATGTACACAATACAGGAGAGATCATCAAACATTATGTAACTCCTGATGGTAATATGTGTATTATATAATATATAATACCTATACACATATACCATACATACACAAACACACACACACACACACACACACACACCACCTAATAAATGAAGAAGAAACAGAGAGAATTAGAATATTACTGTTGGTAAGTGCTAATGAGTTAATGTGTCCAAACAGTATCAGACATTATGTAACTCCTGATCTTAATACACAAGTGCAGCTATAAAATAGTTTTGTCAAATCTGTACCTGACCAAGCCTTTTAGAACTTACCACCAATTTACAGGAAACAGTGGGAACAAAGGAACACCATAGGGAAGCAATAACATCCAGGTTATGGGATAAGTCTTATCCAGTTTCTTCAACAAATAAATTGTAGTAGGGAGAGAGGCAGAGAGAGACAGAGAGAGACAGAGAGATTGAGAATATGAGAGATTGAGGAGTAACCTACAGATTAAAAGAGACTTAAAACAAATAAACCAATAGAAAGATAGTAAGGTAAAACTTATTTGGATCCTGTCTCAAACTAATCAACTTTTGAAAATAAAGTATGAGACAATCAGGGGAATTTGAACACTGATTAACCTCATCATACTTGATGAGATTAAGGAAATAATGTTCATTTATTTATTATTAATACTGTTATTAGTTATTTTTTTAAAGTTCTTTAATTTAGAGACATAACTCAAAATGTTTATGGATGAAATAATGTTTGGAGATTCATTTCAAAATGACAGGGAGGGAAGACTGACCATGAGTTGGTAGTTGTGGAAATTGTACCTGGGAGTTCATTACATAATTGTTCTTCTTTTTTGATATGGTTGAAATTTTCAGAATAAACAATTACAAATAAACAGAAAGGTGAAATAATTTGAAGCACCTATTTATAAGCCTATTCTTTGCTCCAGTGTAAGGAAAGCATTGAAAGGAGCCTAGGTGAATGGGAAGGGTGTCAGAGGACATGTGGAAGAATTAGTTGATAGGCTATTTATTGATCAACACACATCATCCCCTGCTCACATTACACCTTAGCACATGCATTTCACTTTTTCCTATGGATCAGAATAGTCCAATCATCATGCAGAAGGACTCTGGAGTTAAATAAGACTTGGTTTTACATTCTAGCTCTGAAACTTAATAGCTGTGTTGCAGCTGCCTGATGGCAGGGACTACAGGGTAATGCAGCTATGTGGTTATGTGGTTAGGCTAATAAATAACTTTTACCCTAAGAACCTAGACACAGTATATAACAGGAAACCAGAGTTTCCTTTTTAAAAAGGACCAGGTCCATCTCATTAAGATGAAGAACAACTTTTCAATACTGTATCCTGAATTAAAAATACATATATATATTTCTTACTTAAACTTTTGTCCTGAAAGATATAGACTTGACATGTTAAGTTGTCAAGTAGTTCAGGGAATTTTAGATATTGTTAAAAACCCTTCACTTCACTTCCCTTATTATTTCAGAGCCAAGTCAGTACCCTAGGCGATGGTGGTAGCCAAGAATATAAGTTATTTCTTAGTTCTGATTATTACAGCAGCTCATTTTGCATTCCCATCTTCTGCCACTGATCTCAGATTTCCTTTTTTTTTTTTTAAAGTAAATATCTAGAAAGTACAGGAGAGCAAGATATTTTTCTTTACAAATTTGGCAAATGGAATACTAGGAAAGCCAAAGAAAAAGTCTGTCAGAAATATTTTCTTCTCAGTTTCATTGATGACATTTCTGTCAGGTTTTTGGAAACGCCATAACATGCAGATGTTAAATGCTTAGTTGGAATTGAAAACGCATGTCCATTTCTTGTGGTCAGAAGTGAATCATGCAGTCTGTCTGTAGCTCTTGCCCTGATTTTTATGAAACTGACCATACTGAATTTTACATTAAGGTGGTTGAGCAATAAATAAAGTCAACATGACCAGTGCTCTGCTGCAAAATAACTCTCAACATTTACTTTGTGTGGCTCAACAAGAATCAGTTTTTAATGTCTAGTTCAGTTAGAGCCTGATGCGGAAAAGTAATCCATGGCTCTATAATGGGAAGTAAAAATTACAACTAATTGTGTGAGACAGATTGCTGAAATCAGACAAGGACACTGTCTTAATAAATTTCAAAAAGTGGCAAGTACACTGACTGCACACAGGAAAACTCCTGAAAAAAGATCTAAAAACGAATAAATCACGGGATTCAAGGCCACACTTTAAGCAATGCCAGAATTAATATCTACCTAGTAACTTCAGCCAATATAGAAAGCAAAAAAAAGTGCATACTTCAGTGTAATGCTCCCTAGTCTGACCTAAAGGGCCCGAAGTTCTGTATGTGTTCAATCTTCTTTACGACCTTTATCCTCTTTGAAAAGCCCTGGATGGAGAAGTTGAGATTCCTTCTTTCCTGAACTTATCCAAAACAAGTGAATCCATCCAGGGCAATTTTTCTATGAAGATTCAATTATTTAGAGTCATCAATTTTTGTGTGCGTGTGGCTGAGTATTTGTATAAAGTTAACCCCCAACAAGTCTGCTCAGAGTTTGGCCATCCCAACATGATCACTAGATACCACGCCAATCTACTTCACCTGCCAGGGCAGCCTCGGGCTGTTGCCCCACACATCATCTTCACTCTTCAAGCACCTCGGCTCCCATTTCCCTCATTCCTTCAGCATTTAGAAACCATGCTGTGGCTCTGTTTGCCTCAACAGGCACTAGGGACTCTGTTAAACGGGGTTTTTCAGGAATATTAGTAGATTCTAGAAACTACCATATATCAGAACTCCCATGAATGTTCTTTTTCAATATCCCACACAAAAGTAAAATTCATAAAAATGGTGCCTCCGCTAAATTCAGTGAGGTTAATTCTACTTGCACAGATTGGGAAATCCTTCATTGAGAGAAAAACTGATCTGAATATTTGAGAAGACGTTTGTGAGTCTTACATAAGGAGAAAAAAAGGCAAGAAAGAGGGAAAAAGTTGCTTGATGATTTATACCCTGGCCCTTCCCACAAAAACTTCACCAGTAGGTGTCAATTAGTTGTCTAACTCCTGGCATCCATATGAACAAAATTGCCTTTATAGACAATTGCAAAGGAAGATTTTTCAAAAGATCCTCAAAAATGCAGAGTAAAACATCATCTGTCAGGAACACATTAGGTCGGCATTTCATAAAGGCAACAAGCTGAACTGCAGGATATGGAATTTGTTTAAATTCCAGAATATGTACAATCACCCAATATTGCTGAGAGAAACATCTCTGTAGGGGTTCGTTGAGACATACAAATCAATGCAGCAGGCATTCATTGAGCAGCATATAGATGTAAGTATGGAAACAAAAATTAAATTCCAGAGAGTCAGTATTTTTATGGAGGCAGCAGTTAATCTAGATCATCAATAAGACATCACTTAAAAATCTTTTTCAAATTTTCTTCCTTTTTCAAATGTGCTAGGACAAGATGGGTTTATGGATAATTACCATAGGAAAAGTTTAATTCTAGAGAGTTTAAATGATAAACATCGATGTAATTACAGTTCTTTTTGGTAAAAAATTTACTCTTTAGTGATATGACAGATGGAGACTTAGGGTTGATACTTGGTTCTTAAGCATTTATAATTAACATTTTAAAAGCAATCCATAAAAATATTTCATGGCTTACATGTAGGTGGTGGAGAAACAGAAATACAATCTATATATTTCCATTAAATTCTTGTAAATAGGTAATTTCTTATTCCTTGATATGTAGAGAAATGGGAGACAGAGTATAAGAAGATTTCAATCGACGAATATTTCAAGTAAATAACTTTTCTCATTTTCTCCAAGAAATTATCAGTCGATATACAATATTTATGTTGAATAATTAGATCAACTCATTCAATAAATATTATGAGCCAGTTATCTTGTGTATAAGTTAGAAGTAAGTTTGGTTGTGACAGAACTCCTCCCTGTCCCCAACATTAAAAAAAAAGCAGTAGTACTTTTTAACATTTCTTTCATAGAAAAGTCTATGTAGGCATTCAGGAATTGCATAGCTCTTTCATATTCTTGTTCTTCCAGGCATTGCTTCTGTTCTCAATCTCACCTCATCTTGTGCCAAAACAAGTATATTTCTTATGAGTTGGCGGCTCCTGCTCATCCATTATGATGCTCCCTCCTATCAAGGGCATATACTTGTAGTAACCACTTCACATGTGTTTTTACCCCTTTGACACAAAATAGTCCCTAGGCCACATGCAGCTGCAAGGGATATTGAGAAACATAATCTTTTTTTTTTTTTTTAAATCAGCCATGTATCTAGATACCCTGCCTCGTAAGTACTCTGCTTCACCAGGCAAGCTGTGCAAGATATAGCAATCAACAAAATCTTAGTGGTTCCTTCCCTTATATAATTTGTAGTTACTGGGTTTGATGAACACATACTTATATTATTGAGCTCATATGATATCTTAGTTTCCCGTGACTGCTATAACAAGTTACCACAAATTGATGCCTTAAAGACAACAAAAATTTATTCTCTTACAGTCCTGGAGGCCAGAAGTCCAAAATCAAGGTGTCATCAGGACTTCACTCCATTTGGAGGCTCTAGGGGAGAATCTGTTCTTCACCTTTTCCATCTTCTGGTGGCAGCTGGTACCACAACTGTTTCCACATCACTGACTGCTCTGCCTTTGCCGTCACATTACTTTCCCTTGTCTGTGTAATTTTATTTTCTGCCTGTCACAAATCTCCCTCTACTTTTCTCTTATAAGGTCACTTGTCATTAGATTAGGGCTCACCAGGATAATCTCCTCAGCTCAAGATCCATGACTTAATTACACCTGCAATGACATTTTTTCCTGGAACATTCCAGGGATTAAGACATGGACAAACCTTTTGGGGAACCACTAAATATGAAAACCTACTACATAAGAAAAAACAATCACATTAACAGTTCACTTACATTTCAAGCAAAACTTTCACCAGAATGTGTACAAAATTTTTCTCTTGACTTGCAGGAAGTAAACAAAATATACAGCTGTATCCCTTAAGGTATGTTATATATGTTAATAAATGAAGTTATGACCCCAAGACTGAATCAGGAAAAAATAGAAAATATGAAGAGACTGGTTACCAGTAATAAAACTAAATCAGTAATTTTCAAAACTCGCAACAAACAAAAGTCCAGGACCAGACAGCTTCACATGTGAATTGTACAAAACAAGAGTTCTATAAAAGAAGAGTTAACACCTAGCCTTCCCAAACTATTCAAAAATAAATAAATAAAGAGGAAGAAACACTTCCAAATTCACTTTATGAGGCCAGTATCACCCTGATACCAAAACGAGACAAAGATACCACAAAGAAAGAAAATTATAGGACAATATCACTGATGAACACAGACACAAAAATCCTCAACAAAGTATCACCTAATGGAATACAATAATACATTAAAAGGACCATATACTATGATCAAGGGGATTTAGCTAAGGGATGCAAGGATGGTTCAATATCTGCAAATCAATCAATGTGATGCACCACTTTAACAAACTGAAGAAGAAAATCATACAGGTCATCTCATTAGATGCATAAAAATCTTATACAAAATTCAACATCCATTTATGATAGAACTCTCAGCAAAGCCAGTAAAGAGGGTACATAACTCCACATAATAATGACCATATATGACAAATGCACAGCCAACCTCATACTCAATGGAGATCAGGAACAAGACAAGGGTACCCACTCTTGCCACTTTTATTCAACATAGCATTGGAAGTCCTAGCCACAACAATTAGACAAGAAAAAGAAATAAAAGGAATCCAAGTTGGAAAGGAAGAAGTAAAATTGTCACTGTTTGCAGATGACATATTATATAGAGAAAAATCCTAAAAATGCTTCCAAAAACCATTAGAATAAATCAATTCAGTAAAGTGGCAGAATACAAAATTAATATGCATAAATCTCTTGTGTTATATACATTAATAAACTGTCAAAGAAAAATTAAGAAAAAAATCCTGATTACTATTGCATCAAAAAGAATAAAATACTACGAATAAATATAATCAAAGAGGTAAAAGACCTGTACAATGAAAACTGTAAGATGTTGATGAAAATCTGAAGATGATGCAAACAAATGGAAAAATATCATGCTTATGAATTGAAAGAATTAACATTGCTAAAATGATTATGCAACCCAAGGCAATCTACAGATTCAATGCAAACCTTATCAAAGTACCAATAGCATTTTTCACAGAGCTAGAACAAATAATTTTAAAATTTGTATGGAAACACAGAAGACCCCAAATGTCCAAAGCAATCTTGAGAAAGAAGAACAAAGCTGGAGGTGGCATAGTAACTGATTTCAAACTGTACCACAAAGCTACAGGAATCAATGGAACACAGCAGAGAGCCCAGGATAAACCCACGCTTATATGGTCAATTAACCTACAAAAGAGGAGGCAAGAATATATAATGGGGAAAAGATAGCATTTTCAATAAATGGTGTTGGGAAAACTGGACAGCTACATGCAAAGAGAATCAAACTGGGCTACCTTCTTACACCATATACAAAAATAAACTCAAATGGATTGAAGGCTTAAATGAAAGACCTGAAACCATAAAACTCCTAGAAAAAACAGGCAGTATACTCTTTGACATTTGTGTTAGAAATATTTCTTTGTAACTGTTTCCTCAGGCAAGGGAAACAAAAGCAAACATAAACAAATGGGACTACATCAAACTAAAAAGATTTTGCACAGTAAAGGAAACAATCAACAAAACAAAGAGGCAGCCTACTGAATAGGAGAAGATATTTGTAAATGATACATCCCTTAAGGAGTTAATATCCAAAATATACAAAGAACTCATACAACTCAATATTAAAAAAACCAAATAATCCAATTTAAAAATGGGCAGACAACCTGATAGACATTATTCCAAAGGAGACATACAGATGGCCAAAAAACACATGAAAATATGTTCAACATCACTAATCATCAAGGAAATGCACATCAAAATCACAATGGTATACCACCTCACTCTTGTCAGAGTGGCCATCATCAAAAAGACAACAAATAACAAGTATTGGCAAGGATGTGGAGAAAAGGGAACCCTTGCGCACTGTTGCTAGGATTATACATTGGTGCAGCCATTATGTAAAATAGTATGAAGGGTCCTCAAAAAATTAAAAATAGGACTGCCATATGACCCAGTAATTTCACATCTGGGTATACACCAGAAGAAAACAAAAACACTAATTGGAAAAGATATATGCACAACAAATGCTTATTTCAGCATTATTTATAATAGCCGAGATATGGAAGCAATCTAAGTGTCCATCAATAGATGAATGGTTGGGCTACCCTGGTGGCACAGTGGTTGGGAGTCCGCCTGCCGGTGCGGGGGACACAGGTTTGTGCCCCGGTCCGGGAGGATCCCATGTGCCGCGGAGCGGCTGGGCCTGCGCGTCCGGAGCCTGTGCTCCGCGGTGGGAGAGGCCACAGCAGTGAGAGGCCTGCGTAACGTAACGCAAAAAAAAAAAAAAACGATAGATGAGTGGTTAAAGAAGATGTGGGATACATGCAGGCACACCTTGTTTTATTGCTCTTCCCTTTATTTCACTTTGCAGATAATGTTTTTGTTTTGTTTGTTGTTGTTGTTTTTTACATATTGAAGGTTTGCGTCAACGCTGCATCAAGCAAATCTATACCCACCATTTTTCCAACAACATTTGCTCAGTTCTGTCTCTGTTTCACATTTTGGTAATTCTCATAATAGTTGAAACTTTTTCATTTATTATTATGTTTGTTATGGTGATCTGGGATCAGTGATCTTTGATATTACTATTGCAAAAAGATTATGACTCATTGAAGACTCAGATGATGGCTAGCAATTTTTTAGCAATAAAATATTTTAAATTAGGGTATGTACTTTTTTTAAGACATAACACCATCGCACACTTAATAGACTAAAGTATAGTGTAAACGTAACTTTTATATGCACTGGGAAACCAAAAAAATCGTGTGACTTGTTTTATTGAGATATTTTCTTTATTGTGGTGGTCTTGAACCAAATCCATTATATTTCCCAGATATGTCTGCATACAATGGAATATTACTCAGCCATTAAAAAATTGAAATCTTGACATTTATAACAACAAGGATGAATCAAGAGCAGCGGTCCCCAACCTTTTTGGCACCAGGGACTGGTTTCGTGGAAGACAATTTTTCCACGTACAGGGATGGGGGATGGTTCAGGCAGGAATGCAAGTGATGGTTCAGGTGGTAACGCTAGCGATGGGGAGCAATGGGGAGCAGCGGATGAAGCTTCGCTCACTCTCCTACCGCTCACCTCCTGCTGTGTGGCCCAGTTCCTAACAGGCCATGGACCAGTACCAATCTGTGGTCAGGGGGTTGCGGACCCCTGATCTAGAGGGCATTATGCCAAGTGAAATAAGTCAGATGGAGAAAGACAAATACTATATGACCTCACTTATATGTGAAATCTAAAAAAAAAAAAGCAAAACGAAACAAAAATAGACTCACATATATGGAGAACGAATGGGCGGTTGCCAGAGGAGAGGAGGGTTGGGGGGTGGAATAGGTGATTAAGAGGTACAATTCTCCAGTTATAAAATAAATAAGCCATGAGACGTAATATACAGCTTAAAGAATATAGTCAATAATATTCTAACAACTTTGTATGGGGACACATAGTTACTAGACTTATTGTGGTGATCATTTCATAATGCATGCAAATGTCAAATCACTATGTAGTACATCTAAAACTAACACAATAGTGTATGTCAACAGTATTTCACAAAAAAAAGAAAAATCATGGCAAAGTTCATTTAAATATTAAAATATTTTACCATTTAATTATATAACTTCCTTTCAATAATTTCAAACTGAAAGGAAGTTACAAATGAAGTACCACTGTTCCACAGTTTGAAGTAGAATGCAATCTGTATTTATTTCTTTTGTCTCAGTCAAGTGTATTCTCTGATTTACTGGGCATTAATTTGGGAAAGTTCCTGGCTTGTTAAACTTAGGTATCTTAGATTCCCAATATATGATGGACACTAATACACAGGATGCATTCAATTAATGATTATTATTATTATTAGCTGAGAAAGAGATATCTTGAATCTACTCAGTAAAGCAAAATAAATTAAGGTTATCTGGTGTCGGGAATAGGGAAAAACATAAGAGGAAGGAAGAAGTTACATGAAGCAAAATTTCCAAGTTTTCTTTGCAAAATGTTTGGTGAGGGTGAGATGGAATTCAGAAAATAATAAGACTCTAAAGCAAACTTCTCATTTTATAAGAAAACTGGAGACAAATAATTTATAAAATAGAATACTGATATGTTATATTTTACTCTCAATTGCCCCTCCTGTAGTATTATTATACACTAGTATAATAGTCATGTTATATGGGGGCAAAAGAAAAAAAAAGTTAATTGTATTTCTAAATTATAATTCTATAATTTTGTACAAATTACCTTATTGGTTTTATTCAATATTACAAATTTTATGATGCTACATAAAGGATGAGAAATGCAGAACATTATAATGTAAAAAATAAGAGCTATACCTAATTCAACTAATTATTACTTATTTTTAAGTAAGGTTGAGAATAAATATTCTTTAGACTTGTATCTATATCATAAATTTAACCTGCTGTGACAGCAGGTTCTGAGGCTAACTTACTCTTCACAGGAATGATCAGGTATATGGGTTGGTGAACTTCTCATGCCTGGAAAGAACAGAGGTAGCTGATAACTTATTGGGGTAACTATAAGGGAGATTTGTTATCAAATATAAGATTCTATTATTCTCAGTAAATAGATGCAAATGTATAAAATAAGCAGAACTTGCCTTGGTCTAAAAATAATATGCATTTGAAGTGAATATTTTTAAATCAAAGGATAATGAAGAAAATCTCTGAGGAACACTCACATGTCTATTACCTGCAGCTGTGGCATGTTGTAGGTTATGCCATCCAGTACAACCCAAGGATTCTACCCTGCCTCTCCACTGTTGTATCCAGAGAATAACAACTACATTTAATTACCTAGTTTAAACTTAATTTGAAAGGTATATCTTCTATATGAAATCACAGTAGGCTTATGAATGTGAAATATTTAGAAATATCCATTGTTTCAAAACATCATCACTTTCACTGGGTAATTAAGATTTGACTTCAGTTTTATAGGTCTTTATCTGTAAATGTTTTGCCTTTTTGACAGCTCCTTTAATGGTCATGTGGAATGCAGCAGTTGAACACATAACTGAAACAGATACATGGGATATAAATAACACACAGGATAACTTTCCAAAATGCAAATCACTGATATCCTACAGCTACCATGGAATAAAAATCCTAGCAAGACAGTCACACAGGAAGTTTCGGAAAGAAGATTTAAAAAACAGAGTTGCTCTTTTCCTGTCCATTTCTCTGTTAGTGATTTTCCAGACACAGTGTGGAGGTTCTGGTTTGAAACAGTCTCAGGCAGGGCTTCAGAGAACTTTTATTCCATAAAAGCACACTATTTCCATTAAAGTACACACTGAGAGCTGAAAGATACACCATTCTTTCAGGGAAGTAACACTCATAAATCCTAGTAACATAAGCAATTCTAAAATAAAATGGAATTGGAGCACAGAACCATTTGGGGGCTGTTTTTCACATATTTTTTTGGAGTCAAAGATTTCCAAAGAAATAGGACTGCATTTTCAACCTGCACAATATCTCACACCAGTAACACCTGTTGTTGTTCCCCTTTGTTTCCTCAAAGTGATGTGTGAGCATAAAGTCATCTCAGTGACCCATTAGGGTGCCCCCAAAAGTTTTGTGATAACATTAGTAAACCAACTAAACAAACGTCCATGTGAAAGAGTAATGAACATCTCTTCACCGAGTTTCTTAATCTCTACAATTTTTCAGACCCTGAAATGGAATGTGATTTATAGGTCTATAAATTTCATTGCTTCGGATTTTCATTTTTCTCTAATCACAGCTGTGAAAGAACTCAGAGGTTCCTTCTCAGTTTTTATTTTAACCAAATAAATGAATACATAAATAAAATACACTAAACCCTTCACATGTCTGGTGTCCCGTAAGTACAAAATGGTTGGCTTGGAAATAAAGGGAAATGTAATGTTTTTTGACGTGTTGCAAGATGGAAAATGAAAAGATTGTGTCAAATAATGTATGGTGTGGTGAAAAAAAACAAAACCTAGGATTTCCAATATTAACATTTTCCCTTGGGTTTTGTGTTGAGCCCAGAGAAATCCTTCATGTATGCCTTGTAGCTTTTAAATGGAAAAAAAAAGTGATAGAATGCGTTTCTTGGGCCTCCGATTTGGCAGGTCTATTCATCTCTTACGAATACCTGAAGCCTACAGATTGCTTAATGAAGAAACCCAAACGAGGGAGCACTTCCCAATTAATATATAGATTGCAGCAAACACCATCTCCTCCTTCTATCTTCTGCAGAGTAAATGCCAATGCTATAGGAAATTAACAGAATTCCAGCACTGGAAATGAACAGCATGATCTGATACTTGTGACTGATACTTTTGGAAGAAAAAAAGTTATGGATTTTCATTGGAAGGTAGACTAACGTTTAAAGCTTAAAGAAGGAATTGGAGTTACTTTGGTTGGAGCATTATAGCCTGGAAGCCTGACAGGAGGCTTGGCTTTCCCTCAATCTGTGGTAATGGGAAGGTTTTTAATAATAGGTGGTTGACCTCTTGAGTGGAAGTGGGAATTGTTTTCTTATCAGTTAGCCATATGGTAAATATTCTGAAATTAGGAGAGTCTTGGACTTTAAAGGGACTATACCACATCTTACACTGAATAACAAGCTTGATCTTAGCTATCTAAAATTTATTTTAAATAAGCCACTTCTAAATGTTTGTATGATATGACCAAAGTAGTTTCCTTCACATTCATAAAGTGATATATATACAAAAAATCCCAGAAGATAACTCTGAAGTAGATTTTAGTAAGAAATATGCTGCAATAACTATAAGCAGCATACAGTGGATATAACAAGCAGTGATACAGGAAATCTAGTATAGTGATTAAGAACATAGACTTTGGAGTCATTCAATCCCTGTATCTGCCATCTTCCAGCTCTGTGAACTTGATCAAGTGGCTATACTACTCCAAAGCTGTTTCCTAAAAGGGGGATGATAGTGAGGATTAAATGAGATAATGCATTGCCTCACTCTTAGTAAATATCCAATAAATGGCAACCATGGAGTCCAATTATGCTCTTAGATGTGCAATAAGAGCACAGAAGTAAGAAAGCCAATTGCTGTCTGGGTAACTCCCAGAAGTGGAGGTCCAAGGAAATGTGATACTTGTGCTACGTTTGAAAGAAAAGAGATAGTTCATTGTACAGACTGGAGGTAGGGCACGTTCATTCCAAGGAGAAGAGAAAATGTGCACAAAGTCACTGAGTTAAGAAGAAGAATGGCAAATTAAGGGGATGCAAGTTGTTTCCTGGCTGGAGAAAACTGAGTAGGGCTGATGCTTAAGCATAGATGTAAAATGCCTTACATGCAAAGGATTTAAAGTTTAACCTTTCAGGAAACAACAGTGAAACACCCAAGGTTTCTAAATATTAGAATAACAATTTAAAGACTTACTGATTTAAAAAAATTATGTTCAAGGCACTGTGGAAAACTGATGGATGGAAGTGTGACTGGTAAAAGTGAGGCACCAGTTAGGGTCATCACAGGCAAAAGCTGATAGAGGCCAAAGCTAAGGAGAAACAGTGGAAATGGAAGGAAGAGATAGATTTAAGAAAGGGATCTGAAGTTTGTTATTAGTCAGGGTTCTCCAGAGAAACAGAACCAATACTTAGTCCTGTTATAACTATACAGCTATACACATATGTGTATATATGTGTGTATGTGCGTGTGTGTGTATATGTGTGTGTGTGTGTATATATTTAAATGTTTTGT
Organism: Pseudorca crassidens; assembly: GCF_039906515.1. NCBI lineage: Eukaryota > Metazoa > Chordata > Mammalia > Artiodactyla > Delphinidae > Pseudorca > Pseudorca crassidens. The sequence goes on from NC_090299.1 coordinate 17,536,744, forward strand.
GTGTTTATTTTAAGAAACTAGATTGTGCAATTGTAGAGGTTGGCAGGTCTAAATACTGCAGGGTAGGCCATCATGCTAGAAACCCAGGGAAGAGCTATCTGATGATAAAATTGTCCCTTACTTATGGGAGGCCATTCTTTTTGTTTATTTGAGCCTTCAACTGATTAGATGAGGCCCACTCACATCATGGAGGATAATCTGTTTTACTCAAAGTGCACAAATTTTTTTTTCATTTTATTTTACTTATTTATTTTTCATACAGCAGGTTCTTATTACTTATCTATTATGCATATTAGTGTATATATGTCAATCCCCATCTCCCAATTCATCCCACCACCACCACCTGCCGCTTTCCCCCCTTGGTATCCATACAGTTGTTCTCTATATCTGTTTCTCTATTTCTGCCCTACAAACCAGTTCATCTTTATCATTTTTCTAGATTCCACATATATGCATTAATATACAATATTTGTTTTTCTCATTCTGACTTACTTCACACTGTATGGCAGTCTCTAGGTCCATCCACATCTCTACAAATGACCCAATTTCGTTCATTTTTATGGCTGAGTAATATTCCATGGTATATATGTACCACATCGGGTTTTTTTAACATCTTTACTGGACTATAATTGCTTTACAATGTTGTGTTACTTCCTGCTATATAACAAAGTGAATCAGCTATATGTCTACATATATCCCCATATCCCCTCCCTCTTGTGTCTCCCTCCCAACCTCCCTATCCCACCCCTCTAGGTGGTCATAAAGCACCGAGCTGATCTCCCTGTGCTGTGTAGCTGCTTCCCACTAGCTATCTATTTTACACTTGGTAGTGTATATATGCCTATGCTAATCTCTCACTTCGTCCCAGCTTCCCCTTGCCCCTCCCTGTGTCCTCAAGTCCATTCTCTACATCTGCGTCTTTATTACTGTCCTGCCCCTAGGTTCATGAGAACCTTTTTATTTTTTTTCGATTCCATGTATATGTGTTAACATACAGTATTTGTTTTTCTCTTTCTGACTTACTTCACTCTGTATGACAGTCTCTAGGTCCATCCATGTCTCTACAAATGACCCAATTTAATTTCTTTTTATGGCTGAGTAATATTCCACTGTATATATGTGCCACATCTTCTTTATCCATTCGTCTGTTGATGGGCATATAGGTTGCTTCCATGACCTGGCTATTGTAAATAGTGCTGCAATGAACACTGGGGGTGCAAGTGTCTTTTTGAATTATGGTTTTCTCTGGGAATATGCCCAGTAGTGGGATTACTGGGTCATATGGTAATTCTATTTTTAGTTTTTTAAGGAACCTCCATACAGTTCTCCATAGTGGCCGTATCAAGTTACATTCTCATCAACAGTGCAAGAGGGTTCCCTTTTCTCCATACCCTCTCCCGGCTTTATTGTTTGTAGATTTTTTGATGATGACCATTCTAACCGGTGTGAGTTGATACCTCATTGTAGTTTTGATTTGCATTTCTCTAATAATTAGTGATGTTGAGCATCTTTGCATGTGCTTCTTGGCCATCTGTATGTCTTCTTTGGAGAAATGTCTATTTAGGTCTTCTGAACTTTTTTTTTTTTTTAGTTTTATTGATTTTTGCTATTGTTTTCTTTGTTTCTATTTCATTTATTTCTGCTCTGATCTTTATGATTTCTTTCCTTCTACTAACTTTGGGTTTTGTTTGTTCTTCTTTCTCTAGTTCCTTTAGGTGTAAGGTTACATTGTTTATTTGAGACTTTTCTTATTTATTGAGGTAGGCTTGTATTGCTATAAACTTCCCTCTTAGAACTGCTTTTGCTGCATCCCATAGGTTTTGGATCATTGTGTTTTCATTGTCATTTGTCTCTAGGTATTTTTTGATTTGCTCTTTGATTTCTTCAGTGATCTCTTGGTTATTTAGTAACGTATTGTTTAGCCTCCATGTTTGTGTTTTTTTACTTTTTTTCCCCTATAATTGATTTCTAATCTCATAGTGTTGTGGTCAGAAAAGATGCTTGATATGATTTCAATTTTCTTAAATTTACTGAGGCTTGATTTGTCACCCAAGATGTGATCTATCCTGGAGAATGTTCCATCCACACTTGAGAAGAATGTGTAATCTGCTGTTTTGGGATGGAATGTCCTATATCAATTAAATCTATCTGGTCTATTGTGTCATTTAAAGCTTGTGTTTCCTTATTAATTTTCTGTTTGGATGATCTGTCCATTGGTGTAAGTGAGGTGTTAAAGTCCCCCACTATTACTGTGTTACTGTTGATTTCCTCTTTTAGAGCTGTTAGCAGTTGCCTTATGTATTGAGGTGCTCCTATGTTGGCTGCATATATATTTATAATTGTTGTATCTTCTTCTTGGATTGATTCCTTGATAATTATGTAGTGTCCTTCCTTGTCTCTTGTAACATTCTTTAAAGTTTATTTTATCTTATATGAGTATTGCTACTCCTGCTTTCTTTTGATTTCTATTTGCATGGAATATCTTTTTCCATCCCCTCACTTTCAGTCTGTATGTGTCCCTAGGCCTGAAGTGGGTCTCTTGAAGACAGCATATATATGGGTCTTGTTTTTGTATCCATTCAGCAAGCCTGTGTCTTTTGGTTGGAGCATTTAATCCATTCACATTTAAGGTAATTATTGATATATATGTTCCTATTATCATTTTCTTAGTTGTTTGGGGTTTGTTTTTGTAGGTCCTTTTCTTCTCTTCTGTTTTCCACTTAGAGAAGTTCCTTTAGCATTTGCTGTAGAGCTGGTTTGGTGGTGCTGAATTCTCGTAGCTTTTGCTTGTCTGTAAAGCTTTTGATTTCTCCATCGAATCTGAATGAGATCCTTGCCGCGGAGAGTAATCTTGGTTGTAGGTTCTTCCCTTTCATCACTTTAAATATGTCATGCCACTCCTTTCTGGCTTGTAGAGTTTCTGCTGAGAAATCAGCTGTTAACCTTATGGGAGTTCCCTTGTATGTTATTTGTCATTTTTCCCTTGCTGCTTTCAGTAATTTTTCTTTGTCTTTAATTTTTGCCAATTTGATTACTAAGTGTCTCTGCATGTTTCTCCTTGGGTTTATCTGTATGGGACTCTCTGCGCTTCCTGGACTTGGGTGGCTATTTCCTTTCCCATGTTAAGGAAGTTTTCCACTGTAATCTCTTCAAATATTTTCTCGGGTCCTTTCTCTCTCTCTCCTCCTTCTGGGACCCCTATAATGTGAATGTTGTTATGTTTAATGTTGTACCAGAGGTCGCTTAAGCTGTCTTCATTTCTTTTCATTCTTTTTTCTTTATTCTGTTCCGCAGCAGTGAATTCCACCATTCTGTCTTCCAGGTCACTCATCTGTTCTTCTGCCTCAGTTATTCAGCTACTGATTCCTTCTAGTGTAGTTTTCACTTCAGTTATTGTATTGTTCACCTCTGTTTGTTTGTTCTTTAATTCTTCTAGGTCTCTGTCAAACATTTCTTGCATCTTCTCGATCTTTGCCTCCATTATTTTTCCGAGGTCCTGGATCATCTTCACTATCATTATTCTGAATTCTTTTTCTGGAAGGTTGCCTATCTGCACTTCATTTAGTTATTTTTCTGGGGTTTTATCTTGTTCCTTCATCGGGTACATAGCCCTCTGCCTTTTCATTTTGTCTTTCTGTGAATGTGATTTTCATTCCACAGGCTGCAGGACTGTAGTTCTTCTTCTCAAAGTGCACTAATTTAAATGTCAGTCTCTTCCAAAAACACTGTCACAGAAACATCCAAAATAACATTTGACCACATACCTGGGCACAGTGTCTCAGCTAAGTTGACACATAAAATTAATCACCACAGGTATGTTATGAAGATTGATGGAAAGAAAAAGAATGGGAAAAGCAAGAAGCTGAGGGTGGGTGAGGTTTTCCCCTTGGTCCAGGGGGTGGCATTATCCAAGGTAAGAGTAAAAGAAGAGATAGAGTGTGAATGGAAGAGACAGGGTTGAATAACGAGTTTGATTGAGTATATTGAACTTGAAATAACTGTGGATAATCTATGTGAAGTTGTTTCTTAGGACATGTGAAGTATGGGTCTGAAGCTCAGGGAAGAAGCCAAGGATCAGAAAAAGAAACCAGTGGCCTGTTTGGCTGGGAGTATAGATCATTCATGCAGGTAGTGATTTTTCAAACTGAAAGCTCATAAGAATCACCTGTGAAGTATTTTTTAAAATATAGATGCCTGTCTCTACACCAAAAACACTGACTCAGAATTCTTAGAGCAGCAGCCCATGCATCTGTATTTAGAAAGTTGCATAAATGATTCTGATTCACAGCCAAATTTGAAAGCCACTAGCTTAAAGTCTGAGAACTGATGGCTTAAAACCCAGAGTATGAAGCTAAATAAGATACCAAAGAAGAATAAAATGTAGAGAATAGCACATTTTAAGGAGAACTGGTTAGGAGAACCCACAAAAAGAAGCATTGGTAAGTCAGGCAAGGGTAAGGTTATAAAAGCCAAAGAAAAACAGTTTTAAGGAGAGCTGGGTCAACAGTCATCAAATGGGTCAGCAATGTCAGTGAAGATAAGGAATGCAAAAATAAAAGGCATTCAACTTGGTTTTCCTCAATTAAAGTTCATTTAACCTATCAATAACAAAGAAGTGTTCAAGTCTTAGGAGTAGTAAGCTCCATTTTTACTGCCTAGTCCCACTTTGCAGGTTCCCAGAGCCAGAAGCAGCTGTTTCACAAGATGGCAGCTGGCCAGGACTTTTTCTGTTGCACTGAGCTAGGAGACAAGAGAGGCACAAAACAAGATACAGATTCAAAGAAAAAGACTAAATAAACTATATCGTAGACATCAGCCTGACCACTATGTTTAGAAACCAGCAGGATGACATGCACAAGTCACTGTATATATCTTCCAGCTGGAAAATGTTTCTAACTAAAGAAAGGAGGCCAGAGAATTTTCAAAAGAACTGTTGAGACTATGAGTTGTAAAGGGAATGTAACAAATCCTACCTCAATATCACTACAACAAATGTCAAGTTTTATCTCACAAAAGCCCTATGTTCATCTTAACTTATATTGAAACTTTGCATCAGAGCCAAATTCTAAAAGAAGATGCTATAGAACCACAGCTAGGATATAATCAAAACAGGTCTCTTAAAGCTTATGTCCATTGGACTAAACCTCTCATAATAGCTAGTTTAGAAAACACACCATTGTCCCCTCTGTGGGGGAACAATCATGCATAACATTTTATCCTCACTCTGGTAGACCAGTAGTGTGAGCAGAGTTTCAGCTGGGAAATTAGTGAGAATCCACTGGAACCAAAACTGGGCCCTAACATACCAGGTTCTAAGCAACTGAGGTAACCAATACATTTGAAAATTACTGACAGAAATCTAGGACATACAGACTCTTATAAAACTTTTCATTTGCAAATTTAGGTACATATAAGTACACAGGTAGGTATATATAGTTCAGAAATATCTTGCTTGGAAAATGAGTGAGGATAACCAACCCTATTTCCACCTTTTTTTGTCATTAATTATATTAGAAATATCTCCTGGTTTGGAAGATCAGCTGAAACAAAATGACATAAAAAATAATATGTAAGGAGAAAATTTAGCTGTTTTTAACTCAGAAGATTCTCATAACTGCCAATATTCTAATTGCATTAGTTCAAATTAAATTGTCCTGGAAAGCATTATTAGCCCACCATTTCTGTATCTCCCTCAGTCCAAAGTCTATTTCTTTCTAATTCAGTTCTTCTCCTATATGCTTGAGCTCATAATGCTGAAGTTAATGCTTTCTGTATAGCAGGAGTTTAATCAAATAAGCAACATTCAGGGTCCTATTTGAAAACCAGGATCTTGCCTCATATCCTGAGTCTCGTCCTCACAGCCCACAATCATGCCATTCACATTCTATGTTCTCATAAAATTACTAAGAATAAAACCCATACCAATGGGTATACTCTAACACAAATGGTCTTATTGAATCACTAACTACTGACTTTCTTAATTACAACCCACTAGGTGGGCGCTGCAGATTTAAACTGAAAGCTAAACTGCAGCTGCATGTCCAATTCAGAAATTTTAAAATTCATAGATGCAGAATAGGAGGGTTGGAGCAGAGAAGCAACTTACCCAACATCCCACAATCAGCGAGAAATGGAGCCAGGGCTTGAACTCAGCTCTTCCTGAGTACCAATACTGCAATAATTTCTCTAAACGATTTATAACTTGAGAGCTCCTCCATGTCTGACATGTCTGCACTGCTCCAACTAGTCTATACTCTTTCCTTTTTTGCGCCTTTCCTCAGCATCTGTCTTTTCATTTTGTCCCTCTGACAGCTCCATTCTCTAGCTCTTACATGTGATTTATTTGTTCCTTGGTGTGTCTGAACAGATTTACATTTCTATCATCAACTTCAACTCTGTTGTCAAGAAAAAGTATTTTGGCTGGTTACTGTCCCAAGGACAGATCAGATCTACAGGGTTCTGAAACAGTCTGGATTTAAAGTTATACTCTTGGGTAACCCTAGTCCATGGAAAAAACATATTTTCCGTCTTGGTCTTTGGGTTATGAAATTCTTAATGGTACGATGGAAAGATGTGGGAGAGCTGAGAATTTACAATAGATTTTATATATTTCACCTTACTCCAAACTAGAAAGCCATGCTGTATTTAGACTGCTGCCATATAAAATAGTTGTTCATTCCTTTGTATAAATGTATATTATGTGCTACCAGTTATTTGTATTTCTCTGTGGTAGATGTTCTTCTGCTCTTGGAACTCTAAGAAAGTAAATATGAGATAAGCTGTTCCTCATCTTATAAGTTCCAAAAAAATTTCATGTATGTTACAGGGTTCTGTTGAGCTGCAAGTGAAGGTAGAAACAAACATACATGTTATGATTCTCCCAGATATAAAAAATATGCAAACAATAATATAGCCTTATAAATGACTTCATCATAAAAGCCTTTTTGTTAATTTTACATTAACTAGCCAGAAATATCCAAAGCGCTTTTGCTAAAATTCTAATTATTCAATAATTAAGACAAAGTATACTGAGGTTCATGTCTTTACAGTATTTCATTCCTATATCTACTCAGAAAGGATAAGGGACAAATGAATAAATTCTGGGGAACCCCTGTACAGCTGGCCTAAGACAAAAAATCAAATAAGGTGGTCTACAAGGTTCAAGAGTATTATGATTTAAGTAAATAACTTAAAGTTTTTAAAAACCAGAGGATAGGATTTACATTCAGTAAAAGCCCACTTACAATATTTTTATTCACTCACTTGAGATTCATTGTGGGAATGTTTCGTGTGCAAATCCTTCACACTTTCTCTTACTAGATACCTGATGAAAGGAGAAACACAGTACCAGCAAGTAGAGGCCATTGTACCACCTAGAAAGCTGCCTTTTCATTGGCTTTGATTGATGGTGACAGTCCAAATCTACCTCAATCTCTCCCATCATATTCTTAATGCTAAAGAGCTGCTCATATGTTCCTTCAACCCAGCGACACTAGATTTATAGGTATGCACACAGAGCAGGCAGGAAAGAATCAGGAGGCTGGCAGTCTTGTACAAATGCAAAGGGTATGGTTGCATACACCATGGTTAGCTTTAACAGGCACAGAAAAATATTTCTTTTTCTGACAAGCAGAAGCCCACACTGAGCAAGATAAACATACAGATAAAGAAGACTAAGCACAATAGGAGCGTGCCAGGAAATGCATTAGGTGGCCATTCCATGGTCTTCCAGGGTCAAATATAAAAGTAAGCCCAATACATAATCAATGGTGGCCTTCATCTCTGACTTTCTCTGGTGAAGTTTTCATTGAAACCTGAGTCCACTCCCTCCATTCAAGTATCTGCTTTTGAAACTAAGTTACCACTTAAATGAAAACATCAAAGAAGCATTAGTATGAGCAAGGGAAAAGACCCATTATGTCATCCAGCTCACTTCTTGCCAGTAACAAATCCTGCCCTCAATTCTCTTTTCTAAGAGTTGGTCTAGGCTTATTTTTAAAGCCTCAGAGATGGGCATCCATCCTCTCCCCAAGAGGATATTTATTTCACATTTTAATAAGTTTCACAATTAGGAAACTTTTCCTGAGAGCCAGTCCAATTTTTCTTTGCTTAATTTCTTTACTTGGCATTTAGTCATGGCTCAGAGTTCTGAAAATCATTCAAAGGCAGTTGATCTGGAAAAGTATAGCTGCAAATGTTCGTGATGTCTGTCAAATGGTGAGAGCTTTGGAGACTGGTGGAAGTATGCCTATCATAAGCATCTGAAATCACTTTGATTTTCTCTATGAATTCTACTTCTATGTTTGCTTTATGACATATGATTTATATTATCATGAACTTGAATCAGCAGAAATTATTTGAAACCTTCAGTGGCATATTCTTTTAGCTTAAAAAACAAAAAATCAGCACAGGTCACAGAACACCATTAGGGAAAAGATCAGTTATTTGTAGCAAACTTCACTAAGGTTGTGGTCCTAATTTTTTCCAATATAGTGGGCCAAGACTGGTAAGAACATCAAAGACTTGAGTAGAACAAAGGAATAATTTCCTCCTCAAAACATCCTTAAATGCCCAATTCAAGAAAATCAGAATTTGGTAATCTGATGAGAAAAAAATATGTATTTTGAAGAAGCAAATAAGTCATGCTATACATGCTTTTATTTACAGAATTTTATCTCCTTAAGCCCTTCATTTCTCCTCCTCTGTAGTAAACTAAAGCCAATAATAACAATAAAAATTTTCAAAAAGACCCAAAAGGCTTTAATTTAAACAATAAGCATTTCTGATAATTTCTGAAGATATAAAAGTCTAGAATAAAGTATAAATCAAATTTTATATTTTGCATTGCTTTATTTTTTTTGGCAAATTAATAAACATTAAATAATAGGAAAGATAAGCCAATGTATTAAGCTATGGACCATCTTTATCTGGAGAGCATACTCTTATTTTCCATACTAAGATTTTCTCTAATCAATGTGACTTGATATAAAATATGTTTCCATCAAAACTCAGTTATTAATTTAAATGGTCCCTTGAAAGCAATTTAGGTACAGAAAACAAATTTTAAAATAATTTTGAGTGCTTTCAGTGTAAAACATCTAAAACTCATTAACTGCAATAACGGGACCTGTAGTTTTGTTTTCCTATTATATGATGAAATCTACTCATAATGACTTCAGGTATTAAGAACTCTTCTATATCCTTTTGCGGGACATTATCGCCTTTCAGTGAGCTTTTTCCAATCTCATGAAGTCCCTACAAATAAGAGGATTCATGCCAGTGAATATTCTGTGCTCTTAAGGATGCAAAAAGTATCAAGTTATACTGAAGTTGCTGCTAAAAATGGCAACTCATTTGCAAACTAGAAAGGGGTTCTTTCCTGTGGCACAAATGGGAAACATTGCAAGGTGTTCCCTCTGAGAATATCAGAAAAAGTACCCTTCCCTTTCTTCTGGCCTGAGGCAGGTTCCCAGGCAGGACATAGAGCATGGCAAGCAAAACGCTCCCTGGGTTTTAGTTCATCATGCCCACCTGGCTAGGTGCCTCTGCAGGACACAGGAGAAGCAACCACATGCATGACTACGGATTCCACCTGTGTTACCTGGGTTACCAGTCAGTGTGATGATAAGACAATGAGGAAATGCCCACCAAAGACCTCTACTTCCCGTGTTACTTAGATCTTGTTTTGTAAAAACAGTTCCACTGTGACTTGAAAAATGTGATATTTAAACTAAAATAATAAGAAACAACCTCTTCTCAGAAGGGCATTCATCCGTATGAAATACTGGAAAAAATTAAAAACTGGGGAGTTCTGCAGATCTGAAATCCAAACTTTAACATTTACTTGTGTTGTCATATTGGTCAAATTACTTAAACTCTCTTAATCTTTCCTAATCCACATGATGGAGATAATAATAGCTGATGGGAAGACTAAATGAAATAGCATATGAAATGCCTGTTAAATAGTCCATAGAACATAGTTATATAAAGTATCTGGCTTTAATCCTACATGGAAAGAAGATAGGGATATAAAATAATCTGGCACAGTAAGTTGGCTGTTCATTTCATTAAAGCTTGATTTTGTATATGAGTCATTGTGTGGTTGCTATGGAAATCACTGAATTGTAAAGGTGATTACTTTACCAAATTCTTTTGTAGCATATTCACTGCAAAATACTTCTGTTTCTGAGTAGCCTGAGGTATGTGGTTTCGCTTGGAACATTCTCTAAGAAGTCTGTCCTCAAGTATTTGAATTTCTTCTCCCTTCTCCCCAACCCCATATGGGATATGATATTTATGAGTAAAAAAAAATGAATTAGATATCCTCAGAGATTTACTGAAAAGACTAAACAAACTTTGTCTTTTTAGGTGTATTTTTAACACTGGCCAAACTGCCTAATACTTTGAGTGTGCTTCTTCCATATTCTGCAGTACAGTTTAATACTCTATGACTTCCCAGCCAATTCTGCACAGAGAACCTTCAGTAGATGGGGTTGAGAAGGGTAGATATTGTAGATAATTATTTTCTGGAGGAAACTGGTCCAGCTGAATACACAGTACTAGATAGCCATTTGCGTCTTCTTTTTATAATTTGGTTTTGTTGTTACCCTTCTAATAAGACAGTTGTTCTGTAGAATGGAGATTATGATATTATGAACACTTACATAAATTGAAGAGCATTTAAAGGGCTTCAAGAGAAAAGGGCTATATTAATCTAATACAATATATTTAATGAGTATTCCTGTTTAAATGCTTCACATGTCCTTTCTGCTGAACAGAAAGTTTAAGTAGTGAAAGAAAGTCTAATAGAGGAGAACCCTAGTGAGAGGCTGGCCTTGGGGACAGATTAGAAACGGCAGCATCGTGAGAAAGCTGTAAGGAAAGAAAAACATTTTCTTACCTTAACTTCGTGCACATAACCAGCCCTGCTGTGTGGAAGTCATGTTGGGAGCATTACCAATGACTGATTGTACCTAAAGGTAGCATTCTTGGGGACTCACTTTTCCTGTATCACTTTCTAATGTTTTACTTTACAATTAGAAAGAAGAAAAGGCTGGATGTTTCTGTTATTATCTATAATATATTTTTTCATTGTGCCAGTGTAATTAGACTATGGAGCTTTAGTAGCTAATAACAGAACATGTTTATTAGTCCCATCAAAGAGATATGCTTAGGATCCTAAAAGAAGTTATATAATTCCCAGATAGAAAAGAATCATGAAACGGGTTGAGTCCATTCACTCACTCAACAGATATTTATGGAGTATCTACATTGCACTATGACATTAGTACTGGAGATACATGTTAATAAGCAAAGTAGTCATGTGAGTTCTTGCCCTCATGGAGCTTTTGATGATTCAGAGGAGATACTATTAATTACATGATCACACAAAAAATGTAAAACTGCCACTCTGTGAAATACTCTGAGGCAGTGCTATGTGTCCAGAAAAGAATTAATTGAAAGAATAACACTGGACTGATATCTGAAGTAACTAGAAAAAGAGGGAAAGGGAATTAGGACCCTCCTATTCAAAGGCCCTGAGGCAGGGAGAAGTATATGGAACTAAAATAAACACAGTGTGATCGAATCCCAGAGAGCAGAGCTTTAGAGAACAGGTTAAGGCTTTGTGTAATTATCCTGAAAGAGACAGAAAGCCATGGGGGTTTTTTAAGCAGCAGAAACATTAAATGTATGTTTTGAAAAAGTAATTCTGACTACAAAAGGGAGAATGGATGTGAAGGCTAACGCAGTGTATTCAGATGAAAGACCACCAGGCTTTAGTCTCTACATCTCCATCAGCACTACTCTTTTTAAGGTCATTGGTGACCACAACAATGACTAATCACATGGTCAAATGCCACTAATTTTATCCAATTGTTCAGTAGCATTTGACATAATTGATCATTCCTTTCTTCTTAAAATATTGCTTCACCTGTCCTGCTCTGACCTTCACTGTCGTCCTTCTCGGTCTTCTTGGCTGGTTCTTCCTACCCTCCTGGTAAGCTGCAGTACTCCAGGGCTTCTTCCATGGACTTCTGTCACTATGCTTCCTCCCTAGGTGATCACATCTAATCCCATGACTTTAAATACATCTACATGCTGGCAATTTAAGTCTATACCTTCATTTCTAACCTTATCTATTGAATTTGTATAATATGGCAACCATGCCAAAAGAGATCTCGAATCTGATCTCTATTGCTGACACTATTTTAGGCCACCATCTTTCAATTGCAATAGCTTTCTACACTGTCTCCTTGCTTTCACCCAAGCCTTCTAAAATATAAACCAAATCATGTCACTCTTTTGCTCAAAGCCCTCTGAAGTCTTTTAGTTTTCTTAAGAGTAAAATCCAAAATTCTTCTCACAGCCTACAAAGTCCTACATGATCTGCAATCTGCTCTACCTCTACCCTTTCTATTCTCTTCCTTGCTAGCTTCATTCAAGCCACACTGGTTTCCTTGCTGGTCATGAAAAAGCTAAGCAAGCCCAGGGATCTTGCATTTGCTATTCTCTCTACCTAGAAAGCACCCTAACCCCGATATCACAATACCATCTCCCACAGTTCTCTCATATCATTCCTCAAATATGTTTATCTGTAAACTCTTTTGATCACCCTCTATAAAACAATTACCTATCCAAGTCAATCCCCTTTACTCTTACTGGCTTTGTTTTTCTTCATGGAATTTACCACACAATTTATTCCATATGGAATTTATACCTCACATATTTATTTATTTATTAGTTTATTGTAAACCAGCCCCTTCTCGAAGATTGTGCGTTCCAGGAGACCAGGAAATTTGTCTTGCCTATTATTCTATGAGACAATGTACATAGTAAGCATCCAAAGAAATATCTGTTGAAGTAATAAATAAATAAATCCATAAAATCAGATTAAAAATAAATTGGCTGTTGAGAATTTGAACTAAAGTGACTTATGTACAGTAGAAACTCCAAAAATGACAGTTATCGATAATTATCCATATACACTGTTATATGTAATTCAGAAATTCCCATGAGGTGAAATATATTAGTCCTATTTTGCAGACAAGAAAATTGAGGCTCAAGAAAAATTGGAAATTTGCTCAAGATTCCACAGGCAGTACATGTTTGAATAAGGAATCCATTCTAGGTCATATAACTCCTTTCCACTGTCTCCTATAAACAACCTGTGTATTGCAAGCAGAGTTTGACTGACTTTGTGTATTCAGGTAGTTACATTAAAAAAATCTTGGCACAAAATTAAGGAAATGGCTCATAGAATATGATAGGGATAAAGAGTCAGAAAAACTACATGTCAGAGTCTGGCTCAGGCAATAAATCCAGGTTATGACCTTGAACACACTCTTCACCTCTCCACTTCAATATTTGCCTCTATAAACTGATAATCTTAAAACTTGCGTAGTACACAATGGGATACCAATGATTAATGGTTACTGCCTGCAAAGAATTATCTAAGTGCTAAATAATATTATCATTACTAACAGGCTTGGAATTCTGGTTCAGAACATTTGGCCACTTATTCAAACCTTATCTAAACTATCTTGAAGTCTTGTGTCTTTAAAACTGGCCTTACTAAAGCTTTCTAACTGCTTATAGTCTAAAGTGATGTATTTAGAAGAGTTTATCCTGTGAATCTTGTGAAATTTTCCAATTTCTGCTTTTAAAGTTATCCCTTAAGAGGATGTGAAGACATGTTTATTAGGAAAGCAAAAGCAACCTGCTGGAGAAGGGATTCCTTTTGAACTTGCCATCTGGTCTCAGCATCCTGTGGTTGATGCTGCTAATTTTCTGAACCTGTGGTTGAGCCAAATTTCACAATGGCAGTGGACTTCCTGGACACTTCCTGCCCAAAGGAGTACAAAATCCAGATACAGCAAGCAAGAGGAGAACCACTGACTGGAAAGTGGGTCATAAAAAATATCCAATATAGCCATTCAGTAACTTCCCTTGATAGGAATTTTAGATAATTCACTGTGGTAACAGTTTAAGTTCTATTTTTCTCAATACCTAAATATTATTTTGACAATTTATATCATATATGTCATGTATATTGTTTACTTAGATAGGTTTAATTGCTTAATGGATGACAAGGGCTTCGTTAGAACTAGAAATATAAAAATAGAGACACAGCCACTAACATTATAAAAAATGCTAATAAAAGTAAATACAGAACCTTGGATAAAAGGCCTTAATTTGACCTAAGGAAAGAGCCCCTATGACTTTTGAGAAATACATTACATAGTGATTAAAGCGATAGACTCAAGACAAATTGCCTGTTTAAGTTCCAGTTCTGCCACTTATTAGCTGTGTGACTCTGGGCAAGTTATTTAACTTCTCTGTACCTTGTTTCTTCATTGTAAAATGGAGATGTTAATGGAAGCTACCTCATTAGAGTGTTGTGAAGATTGAATTGGTTAATATGTATAAAACACTTAGAAGTTACCTGGCAGAAAGTATATCATTACTAGTTGTTATTTTTCCCAAATAATAGTCTATCCCTGGCATTAGCACATAATCGAATATTTTAGTCAAATCTAAGTTGGAATAACTATGGAATATCTCTAGCTAGTTGACAATGTTAAGAAGTTCTTAATGTGACTGAGCACTATTTATGAGTTTCATTCAGGACTTTACCCCTTACTAGCTGAATGAACTTGGACAGGTTACTTAGCCTCTCTGTATTTCCATTTCCTCAGCAGCAAACAGGGGACAGTATTTGTACTACTGATGACTGAAGATTAAAATAATTAATAAAAATAAAGCACTGAGAAAAGAGCCTGGCACACTGCACTGAGTTAATCAATAAATATTAGTTATTATTATTACTGCCAATACCAGAAAATAAGTTATGATCAAAGGAAAGAGAGCAGAGTCCCTATGAGTAATTTACAAAGTTCATAATATGTCATTTTAAAGTACAAAATGCATCCTCCAAGATAAACATAGTTTTTAGAAAGAAATTATCAATTAAAAATAAATGTTTTTAGGCCTACAGCCGACAGAGTAAAAAAAAAAAAATACATATACCAGCTGAAAGCTAATGAACAGTATGGTCTTTTTGGAGCACTTTTGGACCACAGATGTCTCCTGTGGGTAGACATCTATCTTTAGAATTTACATAGTACCTACCAACTAGCCTGAAGCCCTTAACAAGCTGTGACATGGGATGATATAAAGTAGTGACAAGGAAAAGAAAAACAAAATAAGAAGTGAAAGGAAGGAGCACATGCAACTCTGCTGAGTTTCACAACCTGGCCAAGGGTCTACTTAAATCTTAAAAGCTACACTTAAAGTTGCTGAGTCTTGTTTAAACAGTTAACTCTAAGTCCCAAGAAAGGTAGAGGGTCTAATGTCTACTAATATCATAACTTTTTATCATAACTTATATGAGTCTTCCATAATAAACATCAAATATGTTTGGAGAAGATCATTTTGATTACATACTGGTGAGTTGTAAGAAAATCCCCCTCATCTTCTGACAAATGGAGTTATTTTCACGCACAGCTCTGGAAGTTAACGAATCATCACTTCCTACATTGGTGTGTGTGAAAGCAATGGCTCTGTTTATAGTCCCTCTCTCTCTAAACTCACTAAATTCTTATTTACAGCCTCCCCAGCTCCCAACATACACTGGCTGACCTCCAGCTCATTCCTAAGAGGAGATAGTATTTCCAGGTCTATGCACACTGAATACATTGAGATTTCATCCTAGTTAAGGGCAGGATGATAGGAAATTTCCTACTATTACAGCAAAGGAACCAGCCTTTATTTACTCAGCATGCTTGCTGACAGCCCTCTCATGCTGGAATGGACATTCTGGGGGTGGCCTGGCTCAAAATCTAAAGAATAGTTTCTGTGGGGCAGCACAAATCCTACAAAATTGTGTGTGGTTTCCCCTTAAAAATTGTTTATTAAAAGCCTTACCAATGGATAGGAGAATCCCAGAGATATTGGCAAGGGAATTCTACTAGTACAATCATGTAAATATGTCTTAGAATTTTTAAAAATAATAAACTCAAAGTGGTTTATATTTTGTTGCATTTACACTTGTTAAAAAATAAATAAGGTTATCAGGCCCTCTTTATTGTTACACAGCCAACAAAGGTTAAGACCAAACTGGTTTAGATTCAGACAAAACGGAAATTGCGTATATCCCTATGTCTAGGAAAGCCTGTAAAAATTCATGAGCGTAGCAGCAACTAATCCTTGCTCTGCTTCTCTCCTTGAACTGCAACTGCTTGGGTGAAAAGAGAACAGCAGTTATAGAATCTGCTTCCATGCTGAAGAAAGCTGTGGGAGTTGACACAAAAACTGCTAAAAAACCACATATATTTATATTTTTTACTTTGCTGATTCTTCAGTTTCTACAAACTTCCAATTTAAAGTAAACCACCACCACCACCAACAAAAGAAGTAACCCTGTACTCCTGGCTAAGTATTTTTCTCTACTCCCAACATCCTATTATTAGTGGTAACCCACATATCGATGCTTGATAAAATAATCTATTCCAGACAGCCACTTGGTGACTTAATAAAATCAGTTAGAAATAGCCTAGCAGATGTGTGGAAAATATTCAAGATAATGTTTAAAAGAGAATAATTACTGTTTCCTAGTAATAGAAGAGTTACTTGGAAAAAGAGATGAAATATATTTTTTTGAAAATGTTCCTTTTAAAATTTAAATACAAGTTACCTCTATGGAAGAGATCCAGTTAAAGGACTAAGGTTTCCAATGAGCCATGCAAAAACTGTCTTGCTAAACAGTTGCGTATAAATTGAACTTTTGAAGTTTGAATATTTACATGTGTGATATCTACTTAAAGAACTATACAGAGCTCTTGTATTAAAATAAAGATATTTCCGTTTTATTGCTTTGTCATTTTCTGGGATAATTTTCTGTCAGAATTTTTTAAAACAAGGCACACTTTATGATATAAAAATAAGAAAAATGGGTGGAAAATCCATGTAACCTATCAATCAATTAAATGATTATAATAAGGGCTATATAAAATTGAAAATGGCTGGAAAAAATATCTTTGAGCTTTACCTCATAGAATGTTTCATCTTATTTCACAAAAGGCATTTTAAAGTTGATGTGTTCTTGCTACCCATGGGCAGCTTCAAATTCCACCTGATAGCCCCCAAACTGCTTTCTTCCTAATGGTAGGACTAATGGAAGGGTCTTAGAAAGCAATTGCTGAATCCACTAATGTTGACTCTCTTGCAAATAAGGATTGCAAAGAGATGTTAACGAAGAGTATTTTGAATAAGGACCCAGTACAATTGCATTAAAAAATAAACCAACCTCATGGTGAGTGAGCCAGCCTCACGGTGAGTATATGGAAAACAACTATAACACATTTTTCAACTTTGGCAATGTTATTGTTACCTAGACCTTTCTTCAAATAGAGACAGAATGTACCTTCCTTCCAAGAAGGGATCATAAAAGTGAAACAGGAACAAAGAAATGAGCAACACTGCATCTTTCTCGGGGTGCAGCTTTTATAAGGTTTTGTACACAGGTTATTTAATCACTTTAAGTGTCTACAGCAATACTTCCCTTCCTCTCAGCAATTTGGACCAGAAAGACTGTAACAGTAATTGGAATATGAGTCACAGGATGTACGAGACAGCACTTAAGGAAAGCCAAGTCAATACTTTTTCAAATTGTGGAAGTTTGGGGGATTTTTCTTTTCCCTTTTGTCTTTTGTTTGTCTACTTTCATTTTTTAAAGTACTGATTTTATGTTTTGGCCTAAAGTTCTTCATGCTCCTAGAATTTGGGCTTGCATTAAAAAAAAATCACAGGGATTTTTTGCTGGTGTTATTGCAGTTGCTTTTAAATTTTAGAGAATTATATTATGCGTGGATGGGTAATATTTCCTAGTCTTTTCCTGATCAAAGGTCCTGATCTAAAGTTATCCTAATCTGAAGTTCAAGATAAAAATATATACATATATTTTCAACTAGGGCACATTTAAGTAATTGTGGCCACAGTATATTTCATGGAATGAAATATAGTCAGCAGTTTTAAGTTACTTAAATTATATTTCTGGAGATCATTTTATTAAAGTCTTACTTTGAAAATCAGAATTCCTGGGATTGGGAAGTTTTTTAACTCATCTGACTGATCACAGAAAATGTGCAGTGAGTATTCATGGCAATTGTCAGGACATGTATTATGGTTAGAGACAAATGTTGATAAAATATGCTGTTGGCACTACAGGTGACTTTGGGGTGGGGGGAAAGGGAAGGAGGGGATAAACATTATTGTGTCTGTCAACCGTCTCTTTTAATTTCCAAGACACCTATCGCCATGATGATCTGTAAACTGACACATTAACTTAAAATCAGTATATAATGTGCTAAATTCTTTACACTCTTTGCTGTAGGAAAGGAAAGGAAGGAAAGTTTAGTAAGGATAGAGGAAGCGTGACTAAGAGTAAGCACTTTCCATAGGCCCTGGCTGCACCATGATGACATGTTTTCCCTAAGCAATCTGGTCTTCTTTCCTTGAAAGGGCTTGGGCCTGGGCAGTGGGAAACAGTGTAGTCTGACCACATATGGACCAGGAATTCTCCTAAGTGCACTCAGTAAAGATTACTGCTGTTGAGGTAAATGGCCTATTGCTTTGTTTTTCAACAGCTCACTTTTGGCAAAACTGGATAAAGTGGAATGCACAGAAGTGGAATGCACAGAAGTAAATTTTAAATTTAAGTAAATTTAAATAAATTACAACACAGTAGATTTAAATCTAATTTTAGGGGAAATGAGCTATTTTCACAGAGTGTTGACTATAATCTAGGGTATTTTATAAAATCTGTATCAGACAATATGAATTAGAGAGCAATAATGCATATTCCCTATCTTAAAAAGCTCTGTGTTTCTATGCTAGTAGTATCAATACATCAATGAAATGCTATGATGGATTGAATCAAAAGTTCGGTTTGAATAAGGAATGATCACAGACTATTGGTTAGTCTCCCATAAAGAAAAAAATAAAATCGGTCTGCTTTTATTTGCTAAACATAACTGACTGCTAAATTATATCTTTCTTCATTACATCCCAGGACATGTGAAAGGCAGTATGCCTTAAAGGTTGCACTGTATAGAAGAAATATTATTTCAGAAATGAATAACCTAAAGTAAATCCACTGAATTTCTCCCCACCCTGCCCCATGGAGAGCTATGTTCAGTCTCTTAATCTCCTAACTTTTCCTTACCATCTTATTCTGAAAAATAAACTCTCTTTAATTTTTATGAATCCAAAATATAATGAATATTGACCTTTGTTCCAAGTGGAATATGAATTTAAATTTCTGCTTTTGGCTTTATTCAGCCCTCCTGAAGGCAAGAAAAACTTCTCTATTTTTCTTATGATGTTCTTATCTCTCGTTCATAGAATCCTTGAGGGAATCCATTATCTTCCACAAAATTTGAAGTTAACAGATACCCTATACAGAGTTTTCCAACCACCTTAATTCACTGATTATAAACCTTCTTTGAGCATCCCATTACAGGAGTCTGCCTCGATTCCTCTTGGTCCCATTTAAAACAAGAAGAGCCTGCTCATAATATTGGTCTAAGTAGAGTAATGCTGGGAATTTACTTTTATAAATATTTCTATTTAATCTGCCTTAAAAAATTCTTTCTCTAAAAAAAAACCCCCTTCCTTATAAGGAATAATGCAAACTTTCTATTTTAAAATTAATACAAAATCAAAATAGAAAATTTGGCAAAGAATAGAAGAAAAAAAATTTTAAACCAAAGTACTCTACCTAGAGACAAATTTTTAATTTGTATATTTTGATGTATTTTTTAGAGAAAAATGAAAATTTTGGACAAATACAAAATGTGCAACACACAATTCTGTATCTTTCATTTTTTAGTTAATATGTTTTCTTTTCTATGTTAAATATTCTTAGTCAATAAAAATTTTAAATGAATATAAAATTACATTGCTTGGCTGCAGCATACTTTTAGAAGTCCAATGCGCTATCCATTGCGCAACGGAGCCATCCTAGCATACTTTTAATAAAAGTTTTGATTTTATTTTTCCATTGTATTATTAAATATATTTGAGATGTATTTTGCTGTACAGTGAAGTGAGGCTCTAACATGATCTGTTTCAAAGAACCATTTCAAACCATTTTCTTTTGAATAATATATCCTTTCTCATTGGTTTTATATGCTTTCCTTAGCTTTGTAACTGATATCGTCAAATCTGTTCTTCCTCTTCTTTAATCCATGATGTAAACACAGTGATCTTTTTAAAGCAATTAAAAATTGTCTGAGCAATTAACGGGATATGAGGAAGACTGCAGGAGAGGTGGATTTTAAGTGAAAATAAACCAGTTGATCAGTTCTGAAATTTGTGATTACTCATTAGATTTCCATATAGAGATACTGAGCTTGAAGTTTAAGGATGGGCAACATGTTTATAGTGTTTAAGGCATACTATTGGATTGAAATCACTTTGAAGAAGTTCAAAGATCTAGTCCCAAAGCACTCCACTGTTTACAAGTAAAGTAGTTGAGAAATTACTGATGAAGGGGCAGCTTAAGAAGGAGAAAGAAAGCCAACAGAGTGACCGCCAATGAGGAAAGTGTTTCAAGAAGAGAAAGTATCAGCTATGGCTGCTAATAGAGCATGAGAAGGTCTAGGAATTGACCCTTGGATTTAGCAATCGGGTGATTGGTGACCTTAGCATTAGTTGTTTTGATGGACTGATAAACTGAAACTTTGATTGGGGTGGGCTTAAGGAAGCATGGAAAAGACAGGAAAAATGAGTACAGAAAACTGTTCCAAAGAATACTGCTGTAAAGGTAAGCAAATAAATGGGGTGGTGGCTAGAAGTAGCTACTGAAACAAAAGAATTTCTTTTGAAGATGGAAAATATGGCACATCTGTATTCAGATGAGAATAATTCAGTGGAGGAGTGAAAATTAGGAAGCAGAAAATTAGCATAAGAAAGGGGAAAACTGTTGGGACAAGGACCTAAAATAGATGAGAGAGGTTAGACTTAAATGGAAGTCTACAGCTTCCATTTGGAAGAGGAAGCTATAGACTATTGACTTAATGGAAGTCAATAATAGCTTCTATATTGTTAGAGGGAGGCAGAGCATATGCATATGCAGTTTGGTGTGATGAAGTGGAGAATTCCTCCCGATTACTTCAATTTTTATTTTTCAGTCAAATGTGAATCAAAGGTAGCTGAGAGTGAAGATGGTGATGATCTATTGGAGGTTGGAGAAGAAAGGTGTAAAATGGTCCTCAGGCCAACAGGGAGAATGAAAAGACCAGGACAGCAAGGTAGCACTATGGGCAGTCCAGTTCTACCATGAATTTAAAATGAAGCCAGTCAGCATGATTTTGCATTTTATACTATTCTATTCTATTGCATTGGTATAGAAATGGAGCAAGCAGAGTTAGGATTAACAAGAGTCTGGTTTTTTTCCATGAAAATGTGACAGTTTAGGGGAGTCAGGAGTTGATGGTGTATAGAAGGAGTGATTATAATGATTACTACTAGAATATAAGCTGAGGAAGAAGGAACGTGAGTATCTGAAGGAGGGAAGTGAAAATGTGATAAGGTCTATGCAGTGAGTGTAAAAAGTTTTTCTGCCAGGAAAACAGAAGAACTGTGTCTCTGTGTATGAGAGGGAGTAAGCTAGAGCAAGGTAGGAAGAAGTCAGAGAGTGAGATTCCCAAACCTGAGGTCACAGAAGTAGTCTAGCTTAGGTAATTTTACATCATCATTTATGAATATTGGACCAGTTGGTTGATAAGGAACTATGAGGGCAGTGTGTGAGAAGTTATCATCTATGTACTAACTGCAATTTCCAACAATCAAGAATCATGAGAGGAGTAGTACTAAAGAGAATGGATAGCAAGCCAGGAACTAAAATTCTCAGCGTGGGGGAGTGGTGCCCTAGAGATCTGTTAATTCCACCTGAACTGTGTCTTTTAAATGGTTGTTTAGGTTTCTTTCGTAGCTATGCCTATAATTTTTTGTTGGTTCCTGTCTCTTTTCTCAATCTCCATAAACTCATCATTTCACATCTTTGTCACTCTCCAATTAATTCAAGGAGAGCTTCTTATGTTCATTCTCCACCTTGCTAATTCCCTGTACTGCTACTTAGGCTTTTTTATCTCCTCAAATGGAGATGTTAATTCTGTTACTCTTGAAATGTTTACCTGTATCAATTCTTTTCATTTTCTTCACATTTTCATTTCAACTGGTTCTTATAGTTTTCCATTCTTACTTTCTAGAGTCCAGACCCTCTCATATCATGCTGAAAATGCAGAACAGCTTCGGAAATGTTATTTTGGTTTTTTTCCCCCAAAGATATGCTTCCCCTTTGAATCTTTGGATGATGTTATTTTTTTCCTTTCTTCTGTAGAATTTCTTTATGAGTTCTGGGTAAATGTTTTTTATCAACTTGCCTCACATGAGGACAGAGTTCCTTAGGTCCAGTTTTGTGAGCAGGACAGGTGTGAGAATTATCCTTGACTGCAGTTGGCGGCCAAATGGATCTGTCGGATATTACTCGAACTGTCTTCACATTAGCTGGATCAAAGGCTGATATGTTTTGTTCCAATTGCCAGTTTAAAAGTTTTCTTAATAAGTACATGAAAAAATTGCTCAGCATCATTAGTCATTATGGAAATGCAATTTTAAAACATGAGATACCACTCTACACTAACTAAGATGACTATAATAAAAAAGACATTAACAAGAGTTGGTGAGGATATAGAGAAATCAGAACACTCATATACTGCTGGTGGGGAAACAAAATGATGCAGTCACTTTGGCTTTTGATAATTTGACTATAATGTGTCTTAGTGTGGATCTCTCTGAATTTATCCTGCCTGGAGTTCTTAGAGCTTCTTGTATGGGCAGATTTACATATTTCATCAAATAAGAGATGTTTTTGGCCAATATTTTTTCAAACATTCTTTCTGCTCCTTTTTCGCCTCTACCACTGGGACTCCAATTATGCACATGTTGGCCCACTTGATGGTGTCCCATAGATCTCAGACACCATTATTGTTTTCTTCATTCGTCTTCATCCTTTTTTCTTTTGGAGGCTCAGACTGAATAATCTAAATTGATCTATCTTAATTTCATTGATAGTTTCTTCTGCTGAAACCTGCTATTGCAATCCTCTAGTGAACTTTTCATTTCAGTTATTGTTATGCTTAGGCTCCAAATGTCTACTTGGCTCTTTTTTTAAAGCCCTTTTCTTTGTCAACAGTTTCATTTAGCACTTTGAGCATACTTAAAATATTTGATCTAAAATCTCTGTCTAGTAAGTCCAGTGCACAGGATACTTCAGGTAAAGTTTCTATTAATGTCTTTTTTCCTGTGAATAGGCCACATTTTCTTCTTTGCATGCCTTGTAATTATTTTGTTGAAAACTGGACACTGAATATTATAATGTGGCAGCTCTAGAAATCAGATTATTCTCATTCGCAGGATTGTAACTGCTTATTGTGGGTTGTTACTTTTTGTTTTGTTTTGTTTCAGTGACTTTTCTGAACTATTTTTGTAAAGCCTATATTCTTTGTCATGTGTGACCACTGAAATTCCCAGCTTATACTTGGGCTCTGTTCTGGGACACACCTTTAACACTTGGCCAGACTTTTTACAACTCTGCCTTAGCCTTCACTTGTGTTTGTGTGGAGTGTAAAGGTGAGCCAGAGGTAAAAGATTAAGATTCTCTTAGACCTTTGCTGAGCATATGTCTGATCCCAGGCATGTGCATTGCTTAATTATCTGATGCAAGCAGGAGCTTTTAAAAGCCCTTATTGCCCCACATATCTCAACCTCATGCTTACTAACCTTTTTGGTCTGTAAACACCCACCCAAGAAGCCACCCTTGTCCTGGCAATACTCCAAATCAGGCAAAACAATGGCAAGTCCTTGCACTGGTCCTTTAAGAATCTACCAAACAGGATGAAATTCACAGCCACAGTTTTTGAGAATAAGGTCTATATTGCTCCCTCTGGCACTAGTAACCTGCACCAGGATTTTAAGCTGTCATCATCATAGCTACTGCTAATCTGGGAGTGGGGAAAATGAGCAACAACTTAAAATGCCAGAGCACTCTCTTAGTGCAATGCAGCAATGACTTTCTTCATTAAGCTTTCCTCTGGTTATAATAAGTTTTTGAGAGGATTCCAGAGTTCTGAACAAGGTGATTCTAATGATTTTTGCTAGCTTATCAGTTGCTTTTGTGGAGGTATAAAGTTCTGGAATTGTCTAATCTGGCTAATCAGTGATGTCACCACATTAGTGCTGCCACTTTTGAAAACAGTTCGACCTTCCTCAAAAAGCTTACCATGTTACTCTATGATCCAGCAATTCCAATTTTAGGTACCCAAGAGAATTGAAAGCATAGTGGTACACAAAAATTTGTACACAAATTTTCATAATACACTTATTCAAAATAGCACCCTCCTCAAATGGAAACAACCCAAATGTCCAACAACTAATGAAATGGATAAACAAAATGTGGTGTATCTACACAGTGAATACCATTCAACCATAAAAGGAATGAAGTACTGATATATGCTAAAACATAAGAGAACTCTGAAAACATTATGCTAAATGAAAGAAGTCAGATACAAAAGGACACATATTGTATAATTCCATTTGTATGAAATGTCCAGAATAGGCAAATCCATTGAGACACAAAGTAGATTCATGGTTGCCTGGGGCTGGGGGAAGAAGATATGGAGACTGACTGATAATGGGTGTGGAGTTTCATTTATGGGTGATAAAAATGTTCTGGAAGTAAATAACAGCAATGGTTGCACAAGTTTCTGAATATACTAAAACCCTTTGAATTGTACACTTCAAAATGGTGAATTTTGTGGTATGTGAATTATATCTCAATTAACTTTTTTTTTCTTTTAAAGTAGTAATGTCTTATCTAAATCATTTCTTCTTCCAGATATATTATAGAGCTTACTTGTGCTCTATAAGTAAGTGGAATTTATATATCCCAAGGTATCCCTTGATTGATATTGATACTTATTTATAAGGAATATATTCCAAGGATGTGTTTTCATGGTAGGGCTACTTCAGCAACCCACAAAATTTCTTATGCATAAGTTGATAATATCCTAAAGTATGCCACAGTTCAAATATATGAAATTAGACGAATTATAAATATTAAAACAAACCTGGCTCTAGTAACTAATCAACAATGTTTATATAAAATAAGAAACTGTTGCTATGACAATAACACTGGCATTTTTATACTTTTGAGATCTTTTACTTGATAATGGATTTGCCATAATACATTTTGATGCATGATTTTTTAAACCACATATTAGAAAATCACCTTTATGTTTAACATTAAAAATACTGAAAACTTTCCTTATTGCATAAAAATTAAACTATTTACTATATGGTCCATTAAATCAGCTTGACATATAACAAGTGTTCAGTCCCAATATTTTTTCACTCATTTCACTGTGTGCCAAAGAGAATTCAGACTTTTCACATAATTTCTAGCAAAGATTTCAACAACTTTTCTAACCTCTCTTTCATAAGAAGGAGTTAATAAAATGAAAATGAAGACATTATTTGCTATACTTGAATAAGAACATGGATTTTTTTTCTGAGTCTAGAAAGGAAACAAAGAATAAACTATAGGAAATATAATTTTTAGAGTAAAACCTTTGATTCCAGTACTAACAGCAACTGGATCATTTGCCCTACAAAACTACTATGAGTACTTGTTAGTGACAGAAATTCAGGGAGGAGAACAATAGTTACTATAGAGAAAAATTATGGCACATAATAAGAAATATGAAAGATACAGGAAATATGCTCTAACATGATTTTTTATTAAACATCCTAAAAATTAGTATATTTTGAAAGCCCTAGCTCATTGCTAAATTAGTTATTTCTAACCTTTATATTCCTATCAAATATAAACATATGCACTATTATGAACTGATTGTTTGTGTCCCACCAAATTCATATGTTGAGCTCTAATCCCCAATGGGATGGTATTTAGAGATGGGGCCTTTGAGAAGTAATTACAGTTAGATGAAGTCATGAGGGTGGAGCCATCATGATGGCATTAGTGCCCTCATAAGAAAAGACATGAGAGGGACTTCCCTGGCGGTCCAGTGGTTAAGACTCCATGCTTCCAGTGCAGGGGGCATGGGTTTGATCCCTGGTCAGGGAACTAAGATCCCACATGCTGTGCAGGGCGGCCAAAAAAAAAAAAAAAAAAAAGACAGGAGAGAGTTTATACCAAGGAAAGGCCAATCTACCACATGAACTGGGAAAAGCTACTCACTGAACCTTCAAAATTCCTTGTATCCAAGTTTACACCCAATGATGCACTTCTTGTATCCACAGTTGCTCTAGAAGAGTCTGAGTCCCTCTTAAAAGGTTTTTAGGGCTTCCCTGGTGGCACAGTGGTTGAGAGTCCACTTGCCGATGCAGGGCACACGGATTCGTGCCCCGGTCCGGGAAGATCCCACATGCCACGGAGCGGCTGGTCCCGTGAGCCATGGCCGCTGAGCCTGCGCTTCCAGAGCCTGTGCTCCACAACGGGAGAGGCCACAACAGTGAGAGGCCCGCATACCGAAAAAAAAAAAAAAAAAGATTTTTAAAGCGACTCTTAGAGCAATTAATACTACCTACTATATATCTCACAATGTTTAAAATTGTTTTTTGATTACTTAGTCATTTGAAATTGGCTAATTCAGGGTTAATTTCCAAATAAACACTCAGTGGTAAAAAGAGAACAGGTTTCTTTTAGAGCAAACGTTCTGGATTTTTGATAATTCAGTCTGTCTGTTGGTCCTGCCAAATTTTGCTCTGACGCATTCCATGTAGACAGACAACTCTAGCAGGCTTGAGCAGGTGCTATTTGTGAAATCTAGTGGGATTAATTCTTTGTAGTTTAACAAGCCAAGCCCTGTTATGTACTAAATCATCTCAATGTCAGCCTCCTAAAGAACTATTTAGCTTAAACAAACCAAAATCTGTTGCTAAGAGAGATAAAATAATAATAATAATTATAGCAGGCAAATTTTGTAACCTTCTGACCAAGACCTTGTTGACATTTCAGCTTTTTCCATGAATTGAACTTGTCAAGTTTATACAGACTGTATTTGCACTGACTTCATTTCACATGTGTTATTGCAAAGCTTATGTTATATTTTTCAAACAAAGTGTAAAGAAGCCTGTCAAATAACATGGAAAATCCTGGAAGGACGACATGTGCATGATAGGTCAAAACAACAGTTTGACTCTGTCTCATCCTAGGTGCTATAAAACTCAGGACTTAAAAGGAAGACATTTTATAATAGGATTTTAAACCAGTTTTTTTCTAGTTTTGATTGGTATTAATGATTCAACATATTTAATTAAGAAATAAGCCACATAGTACATCCTGTAGTTTTACTGGGCCAACAGTATGCTCAGAATGCTTCTCTTGTGTAAAAATAAAGGACGTACAGATACTGATTGTGATTAAATTGAAGACTGACAGAACTGCAGTTTTCAAAAATGTATGACTGATCACCATTCACCTTTGGTGTATTACAGACGGGATATGTTTCAAGTGTTGTTTAAACCAGGAGAAATTTCACAGTGCACAACAGTGTTATATTTAATACAAATCCTCTAGGGTAGAGGCTAAGCAATTGGATCAGTATCAAGAACAGAATGTTTTTAGCTTTGATGAATGTTCTAGCCAAGTGTAGGATTCCAAATGGAATCCAAGATTACTGTGATACAACAGACCAGCAAAAGGTGAAGTTTCTACCAGAATCAGCAATTGATTAAGTGAATGAATGAGAAATAGCTTTAAAGGTTAAGGAATTTCATTTAAAAAGACTTCTTAGTAATAGGCACAATGCAACTGATGGTTTCCATACATTAATTCTCTTTTATGTATTTATGCCAAATAACTAAATGTTCTGACGATTTTGAAAATACTATTGGTTACACTTGGCACAATCAGAGGCTGTACTACTTTCCTGTTAAATGCTATACAAATTGTTTTTAACCATAATACCAAGCGTGTTTTCCACTTATTCAAGTTAATTGTTCTTTACTTTGATTTACCACTGTGTCTCATCTTTTCTGTTGATTTACGGTTGTCAGAGTTGAACTACAAAGGGGCCAGGAAACCATGATAAATGAGAATACGCATGCAATAAATAGCAGACTGAAGTGATGCATCTGTTTTAGAGAGCTATCCTGCCACTTGGATAGTTTCATTTTCTGAGTAAATAACTAAAATTTTCTTATTATAAACTTTACTGAACTCATGTTCAGGCAGCTGTGAACTTCTATAGTTGCTCCACTGAGGAATGGTTTATTAACCATTTAATATACCTCCTATCCTAAACCTTCATGGCAGTAGAAAGTTTCAACTACACATGTATTAACCTAGTGTTCAAGTTTTCAAATTCAAATCTGAAGGTAGTCAGAAGAGTGTACCATTCTAAAATTGTAAAAGTTTGTCCTTAGTTGATTATATACAGGTCATCTTTAAAAATCCAAGAATTTTTTTGAATAATAAATTTTAAGGTCTTTCAAGTCTACATATAACATTCTTAAAGACTCCCATTCATTAGGTAGAATTGAAAGGTAAATGAAAACAGGACAAGATTTAAAAATGGCACATATGTCCTTGTATACTTCCCATTTATGAATGCTGACCCCAAAAGGGGAGTGAGTCCAAATCAAAGCAATATTTCTTTTTTTAACTAGTAATTTTTTTCAAGCACAAAAATGTGTATGAAGATATTTTTGCATGTATTTCAGCTGTTTGCTTGTACCTTAATTAGAAAACTGAATTTGAACAAAATTATAAAGTGCTCATTAAATATTTTTGTAATTATGACAAATTATGACAAATGTACAATGTAGATAGTACTCAAGCCTGGGACATCTTTATTATGAACACTAGACCACTTCAAGAAATAATTTATGCCTTCAATTAATGCATTATGTGTGTCAGTACCTCAACCTTCTTCCTCTTCATACTAATTCCCATCAACTGTCATACTTCCTCAAAGATATCCAGGGAGAATCCAGTGATGCTGGTACTCTGCTTTTCTCCAAGTTGTGGTTTAGTCATTCTCACAGAGCATCACTAATGAATGATTCTCTTGCTAAACAATCTGAAGCAGAAGAAAAGTTGGCTGATAACGGAACATCCGACCCAGAAATATACTTATTCATTTCAGAGGACTAAGGTAGGTAAACAGCCTTATATTGCCTGGGCTGCCCATAAAATCAACTTTAACTTCAAAAGCAAAAACATTGGACAAATTAGTTTACCTCTCACTGAACCTTACTCTTCTCTGTAAAAGGACCTACCACAGAGAACTGTAGAAGGAATTAAATGATATAATACTTGTACAGTATTTAAAACAGTAACTGAACAATAAACGTCATTATTATTATTATTATACAAATGCACTTATGTTCACTCCTATTGTGTTTTCATGAAAAGCAGCATCACAAGTAATATTAATACTGTTAAGTTTTCTCTGCAGAAAAGATAGAAGAGCAAACCAAGGTATTTTTTTGCCCTATCAAAATTGACTTTAAGTTTTTAAAACGTAGGAAAAAATTGCACCAGATTATGTTGATAAAAATTAAGCAAAGATTGTTTGCATTTTAGCTTCCTTTGTTTTCCATCTGCAAGTTTTCATTTTTAAAGAAATGTAGTCTAAACATGGTGAAAATTATTGACTGGTCCAACTTCCAAAAAAAAAAATCAGCCCACATTCGATGAAAGTTCATGAACCTTGGCAAAACTTTTGTTGAACCTCCCTGAGTTTCAGGTTTATTTGAAACTGAAACTAGGTGAGTCTCCCATTTTATTATGAATGTTTCACAAAGTTCTACAAATAAAATGTGATTTACGCAACAAGCAATATTTGATCCTTACCTGTTGCTAACTCTACTTCAAAATTTCTCAGTACTTATATCTGACTTTTTTATGCTTTATATAGTAACTTTCAGGCTGAATTCTTCTTTATATTTTTAACGTTTATTATTAAGGACAGGGATAAATATGTTATTATCCAATAAGTATCTTCTGTGATAAGGTGAGTCATTGGCAATTCCCAGAAATTCACTTTTTCCTAAGGGTATAATGGTATAATGATTTCTTCCTCTTAAAGAATCTTAGATAAAAGCACATTTTGTTTTCAGTTTTTACACTTAGAATTTCACATTTATTAATCTCAAGTTGATCAGCTCCAGTTCACTGTAGTTATTTCTTATGAGTGTTCTATACACAATTATTTGAATTTTCCATTCTTTATTTCTTGATAAATACCACACAGATTATTTACATGTCATTTCTTATTTTAATATAAAGGAAAGAGAAATAGTGACAAAAGTGCCATGATATATATTGTTTTTTTGTTTGTTTTTTGCGGTATGCAGGCCTCTCACTGCTGTGGCCTCTCCCGTTGCGGAGCACAGGCTCCAGACGCGCAGGCTCAGCGGCCATGGCTCACAGGCCCAGCCGCTCCGTGGCATGTGGGATCCTCCCGGACCGGGGCACGAACCCGTGTCCCGTGCATCGGCAGGCGGACTCTCAACCACTGTGCCACCAGGGAAGCCAAAACCCACACTCTTAAGAAACAAAATCAAACTCTAAAATTCTTCTACAGGGCTCTCATTTTTAGGTCTGAGGATATAATCTACCACTGATTGTGATATAGTAAGAGACACTACAAATATGAGAGTTTAGGCCAGTCGAGCTGGCAATACTCTTTCTTAATTTCCTGCTCCCAGGTTTTACT
Organism: Pseudorca crassidens; assembly: GCF_039906515.1. Taxonomy (NCBI): domain Eukaryota; kingdom Metazoa; phylum Chordata; class Mammalia; order Artiodactyla; family Delphinidae; genus Pseudorca; species Pseudorca crassidens. Next base: position 17,567,550 of record NC_090299.1, read on the forward strand.
TCCTTAACTTCAGCATTTTCATTCTTTACACATATGTTTCAATTAACAGGCACAAGAACTCTGAAAGAGAAAAACGTTTTGCTTCCTCCTTTAACCCATCTGACAAGCTTCCATTTGCCTTCTCAGAAAACAGCCTCTCCCGCTCACAGGAAACACTTCCAGCCAACGCTCCCCTCTGTGTCTCATAACAAAGCCAGCAACACAGCCCAAGGGTTTTTCAGTAGGTTCAGTCTTGCTGGAAGGCAATGGCTGCCATCTGACCTTTGTATTGCATATCTACAAAGGTGAGATGGAGAAACACAGGGTGGGCAGAGCTGACAACTCCAGGAGAAGGAAGAGAAAGAGACCAAAACAGAGTCTGGGATCCAAAGAGCCTAAACACTGTTTGGTTTGGCCTTTAGACGTGGCAGCTCATCAACAGGAAATGTCAGCTTATTAAAGACTTCACGTGGCATCATCAGCCGACAGCCATCAGACCCCCCTGGCAAGGTTCCCAAGATCACACTGAGGGGAGAAAAACAATATAAACCAATATGAATGTCTAGATTTCCTTTCTAAGACAGAGAGTTTACTAGGCTGGCTGATTTGGCAAGCTGTTAACAGAACTAATTTGATTGCTGGGGCAAGGGTAAGAGGATGCAGAAGATCACCCAGCTCTGACGCCAGATCTGAATTCCAATGACTATCCTGTATGCTGTTGACCTGTTAAGGGGATGGGGGTGGCTTGGGCTGGTGACTGCAAAAACATCACCGAAAGTAACTACTGCTGACTGAAGTTGGCCATTTACAGGTGGAAGTGAAAAGCCCTCCTGTTGGAGGCAGGAGAGAGCCACCCCCAGGCCTATTACTTTTTGGGTCAAGTTTCTAGAAAGATGTATTATCACGCTTGTCACACCTGTGAATATGCCACTTGTTTTATCCTCACAGTTATCACTTTGCTCTTAAAACTGCTGGCTAAAAACCTTTCCTGTTAGGGGATAGATCCTACTCATCTAAAACTCAAAGTCTGTTGAATTATTTGTTGCATTATCAGAACTTTAGTTTCTTTTCGCCTGTGGGGGGTGCGGGGAAGAAGAAGGACACTTACCTCTGTTACTAGTTACATGGCACTATGGTGTTTCATCTCCTGGAAAGGAACAGGAAGCTAAAGGAGAGACACATTTATAAGCTGCATGAAGCTCTCTATTGACTAGTCTGTGTGCTTTTGTTTCTCTTGGTGCACCTGATCGCTTCACTAACCAGTTTTCACAGCCTCTGAAGTTTTGTTGCTATTGAAACTCATAGCTAAACGTGAAGGAGCAAACAGAAATCAATACAGTCTGTCTTCACTAAAGTCTGTAGGATACTCTCCAAACATCACAAAATGCATATGCCACTGAGGCAGCAGACACCCGGATTCCTTCACCACTGAAGACCTTGCCTTTGCCGCCAAAATCCCTGCCAGCCTCCTTTTTTTCCTCTTGGCATCTATCCCTTTAAATCACACCATCTTCAGAAAGCCAGACCAGGCAGATTTAGTCATCAAGAAAGCCCACAGGGATCTCCTTGGGGCGGCAGAAGAAAAGGGCGTCTGTGACTAAGCAGGGATGTTTGGCCTCAATTTCATCCCAGGTGCTTTCAAATCTTCCTCACACCTAGTGAACTGTAGTGAACCATGGGGCAATTGTGAATGTCTCAAAGAGGCTCGACGCTGCAAACCCTCAGTTATTGCTTCAAAAGGTAACCCAGATTCTAGACTACACTTGAAAATACAGTCTGTTTCTCCAAGGGAAATATATTTCCCTTATTTTATACATACCCGCCTGTCTCAGGTTACTTTCTCAGTGCTATAAAGATGCCTACCACTCTAATTTTCCTCATATACTCACTACTCCCTGTTTGTTTATATAGAATGGATGGTAAGTTAAGAATCTAGGATATATTAAGATAGGTGATTTATTTAATGATGTAAGTCATATTCTTGTTCATTTCAGCCAACTGTATGTATGTAACTCATACTACATGGGCAAGTCACTATGTACAGCAAGAAGGAAGATAAGTTAAGAAATGCATAAGTAAGTTTCCAGGCATTATTTAAAGAAGAAAACATTTTCTCTTAATAGGCCAAACTACTTAAGGTTAAACCTGGAATCTTTTCTTCATTTGGCAGGATCTTCATTTGGCATTAATATATAAGTGAAAACACATTGTTGTAACAGAAACAACCTTTTACAAATTAATCTGAAAAGAAATTAAAGTGCACTGGATAACTCACACAACTTCCAGGAAGGACAAATAACTAGGTTTGGAGGTTATGTGTGCAGTCAAAATTGACACCACAATGCAGAATTGTTCAGTGAAGCCACCTCTGCTGACATCAGTGGGCACACCCTCATACTGTCATTAGAACTTCAGCTACTATTGACCCTGGAAATTAAAGAGTTCCCTCTTCCCACAAAGCAAAATGAATTGTATGTGGCATCTACTTCTTTCAGTCATTAGATCCTAAATCAAGGTCTGGGGTGAGGATATTTGACTGACAGATCCTAATTCACGTGCACACACCCTAGCTGCACAGAAGGCTGGAAAAGCCTGTGTATTGCATTTATACATCTCTAAGTTGGGAGATAGAAAAATTATTCAACAAAAAATTAGTGGCTTTGCTCCAAAACCCCACAGCCTCTGCTGCTATTCTCCTATCAGGGTTTGTTGCAAACTCCATGGGGATCCTTTTATGCCACAGACCCATTAGTAACATCAATTCCCCAAGACACAAGAAACGTGAACAGCCAGAACCAGGTGGGAAAACTTCTCTTGCTCTACATTTGACTGAAAGTTCGTAGCTTTGGCAGCAATCCAGTTAATGGGTCAGAGAAATCCACCTAAAAGAGTTACATGTCTTCACCAAAATCTAAAGATGTTATCCAAACATTGTGCTTCTTACATAATGGTATGGGAATAGGTACAGCAACTCACACCTCACTGTGAAAATCTCACACCACTGGATCAGTATTACCAGTTTTTTCCTTTTGCCTAGGTTTCTAATATGGCTCAGTATGGTATTATTATGAATCCTGTCTTTATTTAAAATATTGCTACTTTATTCATCATGGATTATTTTGCATTAATGATTTTTTTTCGATTATTACATTAAAATATTTCATATCTTGATTACTGAGATTTTTTAGTGTCCCCTTAAATTGTGTGCCCTTGAAGAGTACCTCACTAGTGCTGCTTTAGGTCCATCCTCAAGAATAGTCAACTTCCCTGCTTCCAAGAGCTTCCATTATATTAAGGGAGATGGCTATAACATGTACTTTAAAGAATATACACATCTGGGTAGGGGTAGGTATACATGAAATAGGATGGCTGGATGGTCTCAAAGAAAAGGTTACATTTGAGGAAAGATATGAAAAAGGAAAGAGAGGCTTAGATTTGTGTTTACACAGGTTAGTTTGGATCTTAGAGGGCTACTCATTGAGTAGACTTAAGAGATGTGGTGATGTGGTGTCATCGCCAAATGTCTCTCAAGGTCAGAGATTTGGATTATCATCCAGTCATGCAGCCTATCAAGATAAGATTTCCCTCCTTACTTAGGTAACTAAGGTCTCTGCCCCATTACTCAGCCTCTGACACTCTGGGATTCTAGTCTCCCCATTGAAATCTGGTACCCAATTTAATACATAAACTCCCACCAGTATCTCTGGCCAACATAAAATGCCCATGCCCATCCAGGTCTTTAACTTCAGTCAGTTTCCAGAATGCCTTGAGGGCCAATTACAAAGTCAAACTTGAGAAGAGAAGAGAGGGTTTATACATCCAAAAATAACTGACAGATTTGTAATTTTATACATACATACACATATATATATATATATATGTATAAAATCTGGAGGATGCATATGGGAATAGATTCTCAGGGAACTAAACCAAATAGGGAAGAACATAATTTTAAACTGAGCTGAGTTTATCAATACCTACATGCATTTACCAGAGAGTCTGAATTCAATATGCAAGCTCAAGCAGTTGGGAGTGGTTCTAATTTATTTGCTTGGCTGTTTTTAATAAAACCTGGACTCGATATTGATTTGCACTACAAAAAAATGGAGATATCAAAAATTCCTTGGAATAGCGTGAGGAAAAAAATCTAAACACATCGGGAATTCTACCCACTGGAGTGTATTTATCACATGCAATCTCCTACCAACCCCTAACCTTTCCCCTCAAGAATGCTCTGAAGACTGTCCTCAAGACATTGTAAAATACGTTTTTAAGAGCCATATTGCTATTTTATTTTATATATTCATACTATGTGGCTATTTTTAACATAGATAAACAGAATTACTATTGCCTGAAGAGTGTTCTTGGTTCCAAAACTATATTCAGTGTAGAAACTAGATATAACTATCATATGGCAGAATTCATCCCAGTTTACAATTGATGTGGGAAAAAATCAATATGGAAAATTTACTCTCTGGCTTTAAGGACTGGTAAAGTTTCTCCTAATAACTTTTTATGTACTTTAATGCTTTTACTAAAGAACAAAAAGCTTAATTTATTTTTATTTTACGAAACATTATGAATTGAAGGGATTCCCCTTGCAATGAGTATGTCTATTTGTCCAAGACTTTGGAAGGAATTAATAGCTGACTGATCAGCCTTCAATTCTAGGAAAACAGTACCTGTTTTACAGGGCAAAAATTTAAACCCTAAAATAAATTATAAGTGAATATGTCAGAACGGTAAGCAAGTAGAGTAAAAACAATCAGTTTTCTGATTGACATATGTTTCTTGAATCATCAAGACTTCTCAGTTCTGCTCCAGTTGCTTTAAGAGGTCACTACTGGAATGCCCTCTTAACACACAATACTCCAGACCTCACCACTTCAAAAGCTGAGGCTAGACTCTCATGCCACATGTGGGTCACTGGGATCTAAAGTCCTTATCACCCTCAAGGCCTTTACCACAATTGTGAATTATGGGCACACTGGGCTTATGTTAGGTTTTACCTTTTCATTTTCTCTTATGCATCGCCATATTTCTCCTGTTATTTGCAATAATATTTCTCGATCAGCAGTTTCTTTTTCTAATTCTGCAGGCAGAATCACTACTCGGTATGCCATGATTGCACTTTTCCCTTGACTACTGAAGGCGCGTTCTACATTGTATATATGTTGTCCTCACTCTCTTCCTGTACGTGCAGGATTTTCTTTGAAAGTATTTCCTATCATCGCATCCTTGCAATTTAACTTGCAGTTAATAGTTGGACCTCATTGCTAGGCAATTAAATAAGATCCTCAGTCGGATCTTCAAGGAAATTCAAGACCTTGTTCTCTTTCTTCTTTCAAAGAAGAAAAAGCGTCCTGCTTTGATCAAGAAAATGTGCCTGGTGGAGAAGGGCCCCTCGCAGACCCGCCTGGCGCAGCCCGGCTGGCCCAGGTGACTTCCGGTCCTGAGACCCCTGCCCCTGCCCGCCCTCTGAAGCCTGAAGGCGCCATGTCCCCAAGTCCTCAGCAGGAAGAGGCCGACGCTCTGAGGAGTGGGCCCACAGCCCAGAATTGGACTTCTCTGACGAGGCCGCCGCCACCGAGTCAGCTGGGGAAGAGACCTGGCCTCATACCTCCCTCGGAGACGGAGGGGGCGAGGCCGCCCGAAAAGGCCCCGGGAGGAGGCTTGAGAGTCGCGGGCCCCCTCCCCGGGCTCAGACAACCCGGACTACGACCAGCTGGACGACCCAAACTAACCCGTTCCGAGGTGGCCGAGTGGCCGGGCCCGCAAAGCGGGCCGGCCGGGCCGTGGCCCAGGAACGAAGCGCTAGGCCTGCGGCCTAAGAGGACTCACCTGCAAGGCGGCGGCTGCTTTCGGCCTCAGCGGGCACCACTCGGCGGGGCGACCACGGCGTGGACGGGGAAGCCGAATGCGTCGGGTGCAGTCTGCTCCCACCCGCGGTCCAGTCGGTGACAGAGCCGCGACCTGCGTGGGCACCGCCTCCAGGACCCGGCTGAGGTGCCGGCTCCGGCCGACGTGGACTCTCCGGAGCACTTGGTGACTCCCTCATTCAGGAAGCGGCCCCTGAGGAAACAGTCCGTAGCCCTCTGTTCGACCCGGCCCTGAAGGGCGGCCGTCAGAGACCGTCCCGCCGGCCCTGAGAGCTGCCTCGCGCGAGACTAGGCCGCCCCTTCCTCCTGACGCCCAGGGGCTGGAACTTGACCTCCCAGGAGGCGGGGCCGACCCTGCGCGGCTCCTTCTCCACGTGTTCTCGGGCCGGCCGTGGAAGCGCCACAAAAGAAGATGTTAATGGGGAGCAGGTGTGAGGCGCCCTGCGTGGAGGACCGGGAGGCGGGGAAGATGGTGGCGGGGCTCGAGGGCATCGCGCACGAGGCGATGAGGAACGAAGGAACTCGGCAAAGCTGAGACGCAGTCGGTCCTGAAAGAGAAAGGCCGACTTCCTGCAGACCTGAACTCCACGGGAAGGTCTTCCGCTGACCTCCTCGGGCGGGGTTTGAGAAACAGAAGGTGATGGAAGGCTAGCGCACGAAGAAGGCTCGCTGAAGTCGTGTGCTGAGGATTCCACGGTACGGGTTGAAAAGGTACGAAGCGCTGAAGACCCAAGAAGAGAAACTTAAGATGGCAAATGAGGGCATGGCCCGGGCCCAGTGCAAGGCCCCAGTGGAGGCCTTGGCCTTCCGGGTGAGCCTGAGGAAGGAGCCGATGTGCCTCCGGCTGGAGGAGACCATTGAGCAGAAGACAAAGAAAATGATGAGCTGACGAGAACCCGTGCCAACCTCATTTCCAAGATGAAGACGACCTGACATGTAAGTCCTGACCAATGCCCGTCCTTCCTCCTGTCTGTCTGAGCCTGTTGGATTCTGTTAGAGGGTCTTGTGTCCTCTCTTCTGTCTTAACCTCAACTCCTTTTTAAACTAGATTGCTTTCAGAGGAAGGCAAAACAAAGTTTCCCTTAAGTTAAAAAAGAAAGAAAATATGCCTGACATTTCTTACAGTACTTCTGAGTTTTCACTGTTCCCCTGCCGGTTCTTCCTTACATCTACCCGAAACAGTTCTTCCTTGACCTGAATCTGCTTGTATTGCTTTCCTCCTTCTGGCTCCCTCTCTCTGATCTCCGTGTCCTCTTATGTGTAGCGTGTATTCCATCCCATGATACGCCTACCATGTGGAAGCATTCCTAGGTCTTTTCTGTATGTGTTCGCTGTGTCTTCCACGTGAGATTGTCACTACCTAAGAACAGATATCTCCTATTTATTTTTTAGTACTCTCAAAATGTTTAAAATATAGGAATCAAACTACTCTGTGCTACCCTAGAAATCGGTAACTCTAGAATTTAACATGAAGTCCGTGGACCCCAGAGAGTTAACGGAGGGGCTTCAGAAAGTCCATGCGCCTCCCACACAGGGTTGTATTATACAACAAAAAATGTTAAGAATCACTGATCTGTTTTAGCAATAATAACTTTACAGATGAAGAAACTGAAATCCAAGGTCAGAAACTTAACTTACTTGAAGGGATATAGACTTTTTGAATCCTTGTTTCTTTCAACTTCTGAACTCAATTTCACATACTCATGGGGGTATAAAATTCCATGAAAGAGCTTCAATATCCCTTACCCTGCCTGTAGGCAGAATTTGTCATAAAGATCTCAGCAGATGCAACCCATGATACTATTAAAGATCTCCTGGGAAAGGAATTTCATAATTTCCTTCAGTTTACTTTCACACAAACATAAAATCAGCCTCTTAGAGCAACCACTGCATTATATTACTTCTCTTTCTTATATCATGAAAACACACACACACACACACACCCTAGGGCCTTCCATTTAGGAGGAGATCAAGTGAAAGTGTAATTTACCTTACTTATACTCTCTACCAAATATTACTTTAACCATAGCTTTATTTGAATATGAAAATTAAACAAAAACAATATCAAATTAGTTTTTATGTTTTTGTTACATAAAAACTCAGGTTGATAAACTCACAAACCACAGTAATCCACGAATCCTTCAGCCAAAGAAACAACTATGTGTGCTGTTAGCATGACATGTTTATTCTGTCTGTGTGGGGTTGGAATTGAAAATGGAAATCCCTGCCCTGACCCGTGCTCGTGGAGTAACAGCAACGGTAGGAAAATTGCTGGGCAAGCTACAGTATCCCTGAGCCATCTTGGGACTACAGAGGGCCTCTCATAGGGTGGGTGGGAATAGAACATGATTTTTCTTCCTCTTAAGTTGCAGATGCCTCCCCTAGTGTCCAGAAATTTCCACCCTTCTCTCATAATCCTTCAGGGAGTTCGCTGTTACTCTGTAGCAAAGGGTAGGATTTTGAGTGATATGCACTTCCTAGGTTCAAGTGAAACTATTTCAAATCATTCTTTTTTTCACTTCCAAATGTCTGTGGCACAGGGAAATAATAGAAAATGAATAGGAGTTGAACTCAATGACTGAACAAAATGAATAGGAGTTGAACTCAATCTCCCAACAGCATGATTCCTCAAAATAAAAGTGTAGCCGTATTTATACACAGAATCAAAGGAGTTGAGTCTAAAAATAGCAAGCTATTTTTTGCTTTTTTTCGGCCTAAATTATTATTGATGTTATTCGGGGGAACATGAACTGATCAAACAGGTTGATGATCCTCAATGCACAGGGCTATAGTGAAAGAATAGACAATTTAGCAATCAGAGAAATACGAGTCTAGGGAGATGGATCAAACAAACCCTAGCTGCTGCTAGGAAACCATCCAGATGACTGTTTAAGAATTACAGAGTTCAAAAGGGGAATTCAAGCTTGACCTATAACAACTTTGGGAAAGGATGTAAGAGCAAGTTGACAGAGAGAGGATTGCTTGAATATGGGTATGGGACCAAGAAGTTGAATAAGAGACTTGGCTGGAAATAAAATCGCGTTCCCCTTCAGCAGGTTTCACATACAAGGAAAAAGGTGCATGAGTAAAAATAAAGCCACCATTCCTTTCCAAAGTAAGACTCTGTGAGAGCTCTGCCTCTGCCTTCCTGTGGTCCTGACCTCCCAAAGAAATTGTTCAAGGTTTGCATTGTTGCATTTTGGAAGATTGTCTGTACTCTGAAACACCATGATTGAGTGCTGCCCAAGTGCTAAAGAGTGGGTAGTCAAACAGTTGCTGCTGTTTTCTCAGGATTCTTTCCTTGTAGGAGGTGCAAAAAATAGCCATTTTCCTTTTTTCACAGACGCTGAATTAGAGTGAAGTGGTTGTTGACTGGGCATTCATGGCATAAGAATTATACTTCTATTTGCCAATTGCTGTCTCACCATTTCAAAGTGTCTTTTAAATAGGGCTTGGTCTGAAAAGGGAAATGGAGAAATCTCATATGAAGAGGCCATCTCTGTTTAGATTATACTTTCTAGTTCTTGTTGTGCATGGGGTAAGGAGTATATTTCTAAAAGAAAGTCAAAAGGCATTGTTGTTTCTTCCTCAGGCATCAGTCCGCTACTAAATTGCATAGAAAATTGGTAGCAAAAGGGGGAATGCTGGAAGTGGGAATGGGGGAGAGAAAGGGAACAACATTTTTAGTGTGCTGGCAAAGACATGTATGCACCAAAACAGGACGCAATGTTTTCTTTTAGATTTGAAAGATAAAGATTGTTCTTTAACATTAAAGCGTGACTTCTTCTTGAAATTTCTCAGAATACTTTTTGCAGTCCTTTTTTTTTTTTTTTTACTGAGGTATACTTGACATAAACATTATATTAGTTTCAGGTGTACAACATAATGATTTGCTGTTTGTGTATATTGCAAAAATTATCACCATATTAAATCTAGTTAACATCCATCACCATGCATAGTTACAGAATTTTTTTTCTTGTGATAAGAACTTTTAAGATCTACTCTCAGAAATTTTCAAATATGCAATACAGTATTATTAACGCTAGTCATCCTGCTGTACATTACATCCCCATAACTTATTTATTTTATAACTGCAAGTTTGTTCCTTTTGTCTGCCTTTACCCATTTTGCCCTTCAGCAATCTGTTCTCTGTATCTATGAGTTCAGGGTTTTGTTTTCTTTTTTCGTTTGTTGGCTTTTTTGTTTGTTTTCTTAGATTCCACATATTAGTGAAATCATACAGTATTTGTCTTTCTCTGACTTGTTTCACTTAGCATAATGCCCTGAAGATTTATTCATGTTGTTATAAATGGTAAGATTTCATTCTTTTCTTTGGCTAAATAATATTCCGTTGATTATATAGATACCACATCTTCTTTATTCATTTATCCTTAGGTGGACACTTGGGTTGTTTCTGTATCTTTGCTATTGTAAATAATGAGGCAATGAAAATGGGGTGCATATATCTTTTTGAATTAGTGTTTTCAGTTTCTTCAGATGAACACCCAGAAGCAAAATTGCTGTATCATATGGTAGGTCTATTTGTAATTTTTTGAGAAACATGCATACTGTTTTCCATACTTGCTACACCAATTTACAGTCCCACCAATAGTTCACAAGGGTTCCATTTTCTCCACATCCCATCCCCACCAACGCTGGTTATTTCTTTCTTTCTTTCTTTCTTTTTTTGATAATAGCCATTCTAACATGAATGAGGTATGAGATGATAGCTCATTGTGGTTTTGATTTGCATTTCCTTGATAATTAGTGATGCTGAGTATCTTTTCATGTACCTGTTGGCCATTTGGATGTCTTCTTTGGAAAAATGTCTATTCATATCCTCTGCCTATTTTTTAATCAAATTGTTTGTTTTTTTTGCTGTTGAGTTGTATCAGTTCTTTATATATTTTGGATATTAACCCCTTATCAGACATATGATTTGCAAATATTTTCTTCCATTCAGTAGGTTGCCTTTTCATTTTGCTGATGGTTTCATCTTGTAGTCTTCATTGCTCCACATGCATCACTTCTTTCATTGCTAAGTCCTAAGATTTTCTTATTAAATTTGAGTAGAATAGGTAGCATGCAGTGGATCAATAAAACCTTAAAACTTATGAGCATACTATCTAATGAAATTGGCTTCCCTAAGCCATTTATACATTTGGCAGAAAGGAAATGATTTGACAAGTTTTTGCACACACTGAAACTTTTTATATTCCATTAAAGCTCCGGTGCTAGTTCAAAAAATAAAGTGAAATATATTCTGTTTAATGTTTTTATATATTGAAGGGAAATTGAATTATTCCTATATAATAAAACATACATTCTCAAATGAGGATTTACTTTTAAGTTTGACATTTACACTTCTAAATGTGTTTTGGGTGTTTTTTGTCTTTAAAAATAAATGTGATAGAAAAAAAGATAAAATTTATTATCTTTAAACTGAGTAAATTAAAAGAAAGTTTAAATCTTCAGTATGAAACAATGCTCCAAAAGTAAAAATGAGAAAAAGGTAAATAAGAGAATTATTTAGGATGATTCTTAGATGATTTATTGGCTTACTAAGCAAAATTCACAATCCTATAATTGTAATTATAGAAAAGAGCTGTTAGAAAAAAAATAATTAACAAGATAGATACAAAAATGTGAAACTAATCAATTACTCAGAAGCTTCTGAGTAATCTCACAACTGAAAAAGAGTAATAAGGTCCTTTAATATCTTAAAAGGTAAAAAAGGAAAATAATGTATATGAAAAATGCCTCTTCATATTGCTTTTTATTTATTTATTTATTTATTTATTTTGCGGTACGCGGGCCTCTCACTGTTGTGGCCTCTCCCATTGCGGAGCACGGGCTCCGGACGCGCAGGCTCAGTGGCCATGGCTCACGGGCCTAGACGCTCCGCGGCATGTGGGATCTTCCCGGACCAGGGCACGAACCCGTGTCCCCTGCATTGGCAGGCGGACTCTTCCCTGCGCCACCAGGGAAGCCCTGCTTTTTATTTTAATGGCCTAGAGATGAGTAAACATAATTTTTAAAATCCTAGATTAAAGCTTGATAAAGTCAAAGTCATTTTTTTCCTACATAGCTCTTTATTACTAAACTGGTGTGGTACTGAAAAATCTATTTGAAACTGCAAGTGTATGTTTCACCTCCCTACCTAAATGAAGTACTTTAAAGAAGAGGAGGCAAGTGCTTCAGTTTGCAGCAGACTAACATCAACATGTAGGAAAACAATCAATAACGAAGGTCAAAAAAAGTTTCCCATAAGTTTTAATTTAATCAGATAGCCATTATTCTCTGAGTATCACTAATTAGGAAGTGATTTACTATCTAATTAACTCAAAAAGGCGTAAAATGTAAATGTAATTATTTCAAATTAACACATTAGGTGTGACAGGAATTGCTGTGTGTTTTATATTAACGTTTACAGAGAAAACTCATAGGAAATGATTTTAATGGACATGGATTAATAGCCTTTACACCATGGTCTTCAATGGAGCCATTCAAACAAAAGTCAATGAATGACTTAACCATATTTAACATTTTTAATTACTTCTTGAATTTAAGGAAAAAAAATACAATATTCTTTTTATGAATAACTAAAGATTATTTAATGTTATGGTTATAGTTCTTCTCTAAGTATATATTTTTCTTTATTTCTAAGAGCCATAAAATGTGAGAATTTCTGTTCTAGAAGAAAATCAACAGTCATTTCTTTATCAAAACCACGAATTTTAATGAATATATTTTTAGTGACAACTGTGCACCCCAAACCAGAATAGTGCTCAGTGAAATGAGAGGCAGCCTGGCACGTGGTCCCAACTCAAGGAGCTTAAAATTTATGTGAGAAAATAAGATTACTTATGTGAAAGTACTTTATGGCAAAAAGTAATAATTTTATGAATGTTTGTAAAAATAGATTTCAAAATGTAGAATAAAGCACAATGAAAACAAAAAAAAGGAGTACATTCCATGCCTTTGGATAACAAGTATCACAAGAGAGCTGGAAAAAAATGAAATTGATGATTGATGTCATTAATAAGAAAAGGGAATAACATCTAAGCACACAGATATGACAGCATGTTGTAATATCATCTCAGGATTAGAAGGGATTATAAACAAACGTGAACTAATTGAGCCACCCACTGAATGTCATGCTTAAAGGCTAAAGGACAAAAAGACAGTGTGAGTGTGTGTATGTGTGTGTGAGTGTGTGTGTGTGAGAGAGAGAGAGAGAGTAACAGCTAATGTTTAGTGAATACTAATTTTATGTCAAGGACTCTTCTAAGCACTTTAAATTTATTATTTTATTCAATCATTACAAAACTCTATGAAGCAAGTAGTAATTTAAATCTGATCTTATGTTTGAGGAAACAAAGTGCAGAGGGGTTAAGTAGCTTATCCAGGTTACACAATAAAAGTTTTAGGCAACACTTGAAACCCAGCAGCTTAATTCCAGAGCCTACTCTGTCAAATAATATAATACTGCAGGGCCATGTAGCCTGAGGGCATGAGCTCTGAACCAAGGCTACCTGAGTTTGAATCTCCACTGCTCCACTATTTACTTGCTCTGAGTCCTGGCACTAGTCTTTCAAAAGCTCTGAGCTTCAGTTTCTTGGTCTGCAAAATGGGAATAATAATGGTAACTAACTCATTGGATTGCTAAATGGATAATATATATATAAAATAATATAATAGTATCTGGTCCATACTGAGTACTTTTAAAATGTTAATAGTAGTGGTAGTAGTACCATTATATTAAATCTTTGTAAAAGAATTAAGTGTTCCATATAGGGAGAGTGATTAATTGAAAACAGAGTTTTGTTCCTAAGGTAAGCAATGTTTCTGCAGCTTACTGTGCCCCCATAATGTATGGTATTGTTTCTAATTGCAAATCTGTCTATCCTGGTTTATAGAACAACATTCACTAACACAGTCACAGTCAGCTCTGCCGTTTAGTGAGCTCGACTGTCTTCTTTGAGAACCAATGGCAGGCAGAGTCTGCACAATCTTTAGTGAAACTCAACTTGGTCCGTTAACACCAGATGACAGTCACCATTCTTGCAGGAGCCTCTCTGTCTCAGCAACAGCTAAGAGAAAACTTCCATTTTCACTTTATCATATAGAATTGATACAGAAATGATGTCAAACCATATGGTCTCTTTCTGCCAATACTCACACATCACCAGGGGGCTTAGCCAGAAGGAATTCCAACAATAGCTACAATTCTAGCTTGAAACCCTGTGCACCAACAATGGTTAGGCCCAATTGCTGGCATAAACCAGAGCCCTTCTTTTATGCTGGATTCTCTTTTGGAGTCTTCAGAAATCAGGCTTTTATGTTTATTTAGCAGCAACTTTGATTTTCATATACATACAATGAGTTTATTTTAATTATTATACCCTTATATTTTTCCTACTTTGACTCTTCCATATTTGTGATTATAATTTTTCTTTCATGATTCCTATTAAATACATACACATAGACAGATGTATCTAGGCCTACTAATTTTCAAATGTAAATAATAAGTGAGAAGGTGATAAATATAGATGAATAAGATGTCATATCAAAGCAGCTAATTCTGAATAAAATGTAGTGAAAAATCAATAGGCTTTCAAACATGATTCTAAAATTTTTAATGAAAGTTTAAAGGTTGAACATGAATGTAATACTGTAAGCATCTTCCTCTAACTTCTCATATTCTTCCAATATAAATTTTTTCCAAAAGAAAACAAAGCAAAAGTTGATAAAATGGTCATGATAAAAAAGTTTCTCTGTTAGGGTGTTTGAAAGTAAATGTCTTGAAAAGCTCATAGGCTTCAAAAAAGTGTTCTTTTTCTTTATTTTTTCTAATTGTATATACTATGGGAAAAATGTTGAAAGCACAAAGGAAAAACAAACAAAAAATTGCCCATAATATGATCACTTAAGATAATTAATATTTAAATGTTTGTATACATGATCTTAGTCCTTTATCTGAGGTGTGTATACAGATTTAAATATGAAAAAATGTAGTATGTATGTAATTATCAAGATGTACTGAATACCTACTTTTGTTCTTTCTTTGTTATACTTCCATGTTAGTACTTCTACCTGGCGAGATACATACTTACCAAGAGTCAGTTGATTTTTGTTCCCAAAAATGTTACTGGGAGCTGTAAAATAAAATTGCTGACCAAACAGGTGTGGGCAAGATAACTGTAAGAAATTGGGGGGGCAGGGGGGTGGTGACAAAAATCTAGAACAATTGTCTTTCAAATTGCTTTCCTACTGCTTTCAAGTTCTTATTTTAAGAAAACTAACATTAGAAATGTACAACATGATGATGATTTGGTTCATTCATTCAGAATTTTGTTCTTTCTACAAACATTTATAGCACATTTTGATTGGAGTCCAAATTCTTGCCCTCATAAAGCTTAAGTGGTGAAGGTAGAAAATGAATCCCTCAATTTATATCTGGAGATGATGTATGAATCAGGGTGCGGTGATAGATAGTGAGAAGGAGTGCTGTTTACAATGTCCAGTGAAGACCTGCTAAAATGGCATGTGAGCAAACACCTAAAGGATGAGGGAAACAGCAATGTGGCTCTGCAAGGGCAGAGCTTCCCACTTAGAGGGACATCAGGTGTGAAGGGCATGAGCTGAGGGCTTGTTGGGCCGGTTTAGGAACACTGGGGAGGCCGTGTGATCAGGGAGCGGGGGGGATGGGAGGGGAAGAGCAGGTGAGGTCAGAGAGCCCGGGGAAAGTCCAGATCATACACAGTTTGACAGAACATGGTAAAGAATTGAGTATTTTTCTGTATGAGGTGAAAGTCATTGGAAAGTTTGAGCAGAGTAGACAAATCTGACTTCTTTTTAAAGAATCATGTTGGGGCTTCCCTGGTGGCGCAGTGGTTGAGAGTCTGCTTGCCGATGCAGGGGACGCGGGTTCGTGCCCCAGTCCGGGAAGATCCCACATGCTGCGGAGTGGCTGGGCCCGTGAGCCATAGCCGCTGGGCCTGCGCATCCGGAGCCTGTGCTCCGCAATGGGAGAGGCCACAACAGTGAGAGGCCCGCGTACCGCAAATAAAAAAAAAAAGAATCAGGTTGGCTGCTGGGTAGAGAAAAAGGGGCAAAGGTGAAAGCCAGGAATCTAGCTAGTTAGTAGGCTCATCCTTTTTGCATTAAAATGTTAGAAATGAAGGGTTGAGAAACAGTTGAATTCTGATATATTTTGGAGTTTTGCTGAGGGGCAAGATTTAACAATTACTCCCAAGTTTTGGGACCTGTGGCAACTAGAATATAGTTTGGAGAATTCAAGAAGAATGACACAGAAGAGGTTCCTACTTAGGAAAAAAGAAAACTCTTCTACATCAAAAGATTGATAAATGATAACATATTTTATGCTTACAGTGAAAATTAAAATTTTAAGACAGATATGTCTTTTTTAAGGATTACTATAGTTGGCTGAATTTTTCTATGAATCAGCCAATTATCAAACCCCATCCCATCAGATAAAGCAGTTTCTATTATATATTACTGCTAATAGTAAAAATAATGTATAACAGGCACATTGTCAGCATGATATATTTTTGGACAGATGTTATATGACTTCAGAATGTGCTTTTTTTAAATAAGTTTAATGCCTTTTCTACTTATCCTTTTTGTTGTCTTTTTCTCTTTCCTTCGTGTGAGAAGAAGATATCACAGTAGAAACACACCCTGCCTTTCCATCCTTGGATGCTGCCTCAGTCAGCTCTTGTTGAAAGTTACAAGTTATTTGCTATCATCACTCCCCAACCCCTTTTTACCCTGCTGACTTCAAACCGCACTATAATCAATGCAGATATAGGTTGTAAAATTGTATTTCTATAACAGAGTAAGTTGAATTCCACCCAGGTTAAAAAAAAATGTCTAAGTGTTCAGTAGAAAGAAAGGTGAGGGTTTAGTAGATAACTGGGCAACTATTTGGACAGGGAGTAGAGTGGGAGTAGAATGCATGAGACACCAATAACTTCAGTGGTTCTCTGTGAATTCCTAAAGCCTTTGAACAAGACAGAATGTGAGGGCATTGCAAAGTCATCTGGAGAACAGAACAGCATGGCTGCATCAGTCACCGTAGAATCAAGCTTTAGGTTTTATGCTAACACTTGTATTCTAGAATAACAAGAGGTTCCTCAAGGATAGAAATCACTAGAAGAAAAGAGCAAGAAATGAGAATGACCTCCTAAGAGATAATGGTACATAATATTAGCCTTCCCAACTTCTCTTATAGCATTATTTATTGTCAAGTAAGTTTCAGATATGCACTTATAACAAACCTAAATCTGAAGGAAATAAAATTTCTGTCATCACCGTGTTATTTATGTCCATGTGGATGATGGCTGAAACATTGGCCTTTAGGATAAACTTGATTCAACCACAGGGAGCAATATTGAAACTGATCCACTGAGAAACATATTCCTATATAAACTGTTTTTGTTGTATTCATTTCCACTCTAGTTGCCATGACTTAATAGCTGTAACAGACTCATGCTATCATGTCGTTTCCAAGAATTGCTTCACTTGAAGGTCTGTAGCACACAACTAAAATATTGAGTGTGTGAGAGTCATGCATGAGCTATAAAAAGCAGAAGGAAATTAGCATCAACACCAATATCTTGCTGAGTGTCTAAATGTTATCCTTTGACAATGGCAGGCTATTAAACAATTTTTAAATAAGACATTTTCCCATCACAAGGAAAACATTTATTTATAGGGACTTTACAACCTGAGATTTGAGGCTTTAAAAGAAAATATGCTGTCTGTACCATGGATTGTCTAAAAGCATTGGAAAGACCTGCCAATACAATTGGTTTGAGGTTGGAAGGTTTGAAACTGCATTTAAATAAAAAATGGTGTCTAAGAACAAATGAGTCATAGACAGAAGTCCAAACTGTCTCATTCTGAAGAAAGTAGGACATATCAAAGAGCAAATATTGCATAAGAAAATATGAATAAAAAGTGAAATAAAGGAAAGATTACTTTAATCCTAGTAACCTTTGCTATTCTGTAATATAATCTTGGACACTTCAGTTATACTTTATTTGATAGTAAAATTCAAGTGTTTTGCAATCCAAGCTACTCTTCCATGGCTTTCCATCCATCCTTTGGATATATTTTTTTTACAGAGGTAATAATATGTTAACAAATGTTCAACAATAGCTAGAGAATGTATAATGTGATTTCATTATCTAAATCAGAGTTTCTCAACAGAGGCACTATGGACATTTTGGGATGGATGATTCTTTGTTGTAGGGCACTGTTTCTGTTCACTGTAGGATATTTACCAGCATCCCTGGCCTCTCTGTACTAGAGGCCAATAGCATCTCTCTAGTTGGACAACCCAAAATGTCTCTAGAACTTGTCAAATATCTCCTTGGGGTAAATTCACCCCAGTTGGGAACCACTGATCTAAATCGAGAAGTTATATAATAAAAATTTTGTCAAGCATCTATATACAGTGCACACACTTGTCCAATTTATATCTTCTGCAAATTTTGTGAGACTTTATAACTTAATGAAATTAATTTATATTGCACTAAGAACAATTTAATATCACAAGTAAAATGTCTTATGTGGATCATGCACTTAAAAAGGAGCTTCTTGTTCTGAACAAACAGAACTATACAAGTAGTCTCTAGTCCTTAAACACAGATTTCTGTGGGCTCACAAAGTCTCCGAAGGCTATCAAGTCTAGAGATCTGGGAAAGGAATTCTAGGAAGCGGAATTTAAGGCCTGAAGATAATAAAAAAGGAGGAGGAAGTGAAGACAGCAATTAGAAATAAAATGGAATAAAAGGCTGAGTGAGGAAAGAATGATAGAACTATTATATCAACAGATTTGATGGTAGTCAGAGGGCAATGTGGGAAGTTTCTTCCTGGACATGTAAAGCTGAAATAGCACATTTAACACAACTTGGAAATATTGTCCAAGTCACAGATACATGTTTCTCTCAAGATATTGTGATGAATGAAATAATTCAAAAAAGTAACCAAAAAGAGCTCCTGCAACAGAATATGGGGCTTATTCACATGACTTAAGATGCAAACTTCCAGGGAGTCTCTGAAGTTAAGTATCTTTGTCCTTTCAAGAGAACTCTCCATACATGAAGAATCTTTGATATCATTTCAGTATCAGTATAATTTGGATGGCATTTTGAGAAAATGTTAGAGGCGAGATAAATAAATTGTATGTAAGATTTGTTTCCTGGTCTGTTAGTCTTACTCCCTCAAAGTCAAAAATGTGACAAACTCACACACACAAAGGGAGACAGTACCCAAGAGGAGTTATACCCAGAGATAAAAGCAGACTGGGCTCTCAGAATTCAAAAACGACAGCAGGCTGTGGTGAGCTGTTTGTAACAGACACTGTTAATTCAGACCAAATACTCCCTTTCAGCAGAACTGCACCCCTTGGTTGAGATATAATTATTAGAAATACTTTACCTCCCTTCCACTCCCAACCAGTAATCTTTGATTTGGCTAAACTAAACCAAATGACATTCAAAAGAGATTCTGTTTCTTAGATTCATAGAAGGCTTTTACAAATGAATTTTGCGGCTGGGTGCCAAATGGATGAATTTAGGAATGAATAAAAGTTCTCTATCTACAGAGCAGATAGTATCTATATTAAATTTAGAAATAAAACATCAGCCAAAAACATTGAAATCTGATTTTCTCACCACTGTGAAAAGATAAGGAAAAATTGAGGGCATGAGAGATTGTGGCTTACTCTGAAAGGACATCGTATGAAGTGGCCTACCTACTCAATTGGAGCTGCCAGTTCTGTTTCAAATAGGGCACTCCAAGGTTTACTTTGATGTGGTGAGAGAAGGGGAAATAATACGGGGCAGTTTTCATGCAGACTCAAATTAGGACTCCAGTTGCTTTCAGGGCCATCTTTCTGGACCTCAGTTTCCTCATCTGAAAAATGAGGACGCTACACTTAGATAATTTATTTCCCAAAGTATGTTCCATAGAATAGTATACATTTCATGGAGACTCTCCATGAAAAAGTGTTCTTGGGCAAAAAGGCACACTATATTTTCTGTAATATGCATATATAATATGGATAATGTTGTGCTCCAAATGAATACAAGTTTTTTCGTTCACCCAATATGGTAGTATCACTATGTTAATTTACCTGTAAGCAGCTTGCCCAAGATAACATTATATGTGAGTGAGAAGGGAACCCAGTACCATTCCCTTACTGCAGATTTAGAAAGCACATTAGAGTAGAACTGATTTCTAAGAGCCTTTTGGTTAAGAAAGTTGTTTAATTTATATATACCAACATTTTAAAAATTATTTTGACCAGAGAACCTTTTTGTCCCTCATAACGTGTATTTAGGTCCTACAGAGCTCTCTTATAAATATATGATTAAAAAGAAAGACGTTTATCAAGAGTCATTCTTATATAATCTGTTCCGAGACAGCAAGTATATCTTCCATTCTGGCCATAAGATTGTGGTTCTTCAGTCTTGAAACTAGATACTGAGAATGAAATGAGCAAACTCATGTCCAGTAGAATAATATTGAAAAGGGATCAGTTAAATAGTAATGCAGCATATATCCAAGGAAACCCACACAAAAGACTGTGCCTGCAGATGCCAGTAATTATGTGGCCAGAGGGAAAACCCTGAATCTGTGGTCTGCAGCCCTTCCGGCTCTCTGCTTACTGCCCTGATGTTGCCAGGCTTTCCAACTGCCTAGATGAAAGTATTATGTAGAACTGGACAAATTTTGCTTTTGCTAAACTTTCTGACAGCTAACTACTATTTAGCTAAAAAGTATATAGTACATGCAAGCATGTCATACACATTAGTACGTAAAGCACTTAGAGCTACATAAATAACATCATGCATGTATAGCACTTCAAATAATGCTAATATATAGCAAGAGCTAATAATGGGTAATAGTGTGGACAGTATTATGCACCAACATGTTACAAGTTTTCATCCACCCAATGCAGTAATATCGTTATGCTCATTTACATGTAAGCAGCTTGACCAAGATCACACTATGTGTTGGTATAAAAGGAACCAAGTACTGTCCAAATACAAGTTTCTTATTCTGAACCACTACCTCCTACAGAAAACCTACTGATCAAATCTCAGTTCCAGCTTGGAAGCCAGTGGCTGCTCGCCCCATTTATATCAGATGGGGGCACAACAGAGGAGTCAGTCCCCCTCCTATTCAGGTTCAAAGTGGTCATCATTGTTCCTGTTTCTAGTTCTTCTAAGAGAAAAAAAAACCAACTGGGGTTGGGTGATATTTTTTCCTTCTAAAACCTATCTTCTCCCTTGTGGAGTCAATTTTATACATAAATGAGCTTTGAAATAAGTAGGGCCAAAAAGCAAAAATCAAAAAAAACGCAATGCTATTTGACATTTCTTAGCATTTTGCAGTTTATAAAATAAGTATATACCCATTTCATCATTTTTTATCCTAAAAATACTGTGATATAGATAGACCATAATTCTTCTCATTATAAATATGGGGAAATTAAAACTACAGAGATAGAGACTTTTAATGGTACATAAATTACATTTAAGAAGCAGGCATATAAATTAAGAGTACTGTGTATCATGAAAATCAATGTAGATCTGCCATATGAATAAGCTTATGTTTAGAACTTCTAAGAATTGAAAAAATATATACTTTGAATGGTCACTCTCCAGTTTTGCTTTAAATTTTTTTAAAAATTAGATTTCCAAGGAAATCCCATGGCATTCAGTGTCTTAGAGGCTGGCCATTTCCACTTCAGTTGCATCCTAGGTGAATGAATGTTTTACTAAGATAATAGCATGTTGAGTGCCCTGAGTTGGAAACTACAGCCACAAACTGGAGGCAAAATTTTCTAAGTATTCCACAATCTAAGGAAAGCCACAAATAACTTCCCTCTTCCAGGGCCACCAGTAAACATATCAACCTTCACTCTCCCTTTCTTCATCACCTATAAGAAGCCTTGGAAAAATGACTCAGCCTGTGGGAAAGATCACAAAACCAAATTGAGGGGGTATTCCAAAAGAATCACTTATAATCTTCCCTACACCTCTCTGAGAAGAGGAATAAAAAGATTAGAATGATCTGAGGGTGGAGAAAAGAGACAGAAACAGAATACTATGCATTCCCACCATTGGTCGTGCCAAGAATACATGAATTTTCTGTGGATTAGGTGAATACTATAGAAGACAGCTGAATTTTCGCCATCTTAACCTGAATCGCAGTAAGAATGCTAGCTAGGGCAAAAGAAATTAAGAAGAAAGAACAAATGGATCTACCACAGGGGCAGGTGCTACAAGGAGTTGAAAGGGATTTAGCTGAGGTCTGACCTCCCTTGTCTGGGAATTGTAGGGGGGGTGTGTGTGTGTGCACGTGTGTGTGTATAAGTAAGTGTGTAAGAAGTGGTTTCTTCCTGGGTTCTTGAACTCACTCATCCTCACCATGAGAGAGTCAGCATTTTGGCATAGCAACAGAAAAGACATGAAGGACATTCCCTTTTTCTGAACTCCTTTTTCCCTGACCCTATAGATGAAAGGAAACAGAAGTTTAGCAGGAGGTAGAGGGAGCCAAGTAGCCAGTAACTAAGTTGTGCTCTGCACACAGAAGCCTATGCTTTAAGATGGGGGCGGGGGCAGGGAGGAGAAGTAAAAGAGCAGACGAGGCTTCCTTACCACTCTAGAACTGGCCAGCGATCTGGGAGGTGAAAGAATGTTGTCCTCAATTTATCAGTACTATCCTCCGATTATGGTATACTTAGAACTTTTGTTTCTGGCAATGGGAGAGACAAAATCATTTTATCAAATGCAATACTAAACCTATAAATTGGAGTAGACAAAAATTTTGATTATTGAAATTGCCTAGAAAGTTATCACATCTTCCCAAAATGTTATCCAGTAGAGGAGATTTCATTCTACAACTTTGAAGGTGATAATGGTTAAAGCATAAAATAATCTCATGTTTCTTATACTTCACCAAGTTGATTCTCCTCAGCATACAGTTACACCACTCAAGGTTTCATACACCTTCCTAAAGGATCAAACTCCCTACCCTTTATTTATGAGTGAGAACTCTGTTTTTCTCTTGGAAATTCATTATCCTCTGTTTTTTCTCACCATGAAAATCAGAAAGTGAACATAAAAATTGACATTTTGGTCAAAACTCGCTCACTGATTTCTATGTGTTTCAATATCTTTGTATCAACAATGTACAAAATAATCTTAGTACAAGTTCAGGATTAAATTCTAAACACAAGTCATTAACACGGATAATTTTTAATTTCTTCATTAGAGCTAATGGTGAAACTGGGCAGAGCAATTTTGGAAATCAAAGGAGTCACAACTAAAACTCAAACATACCAGGGAAAGAGAACAAGTGATGTGTAACACATATGCAATACATACTTAAACTTTTAGATGCCTGGAAAATATGAATTGGCTTTTTTTTTTTTTTTTGCCAAGTCTGGCTCAATTGCAACTAAGGTTGATATTTGATATTAGGCAAATCGGAGACCTGAGTTGAACTGTGTTCCCACTCAAATTCGTATGTTGAAGTCCTAACTCCCAGTACCTCAGAATGGGACTATATTTAAAGATAGTATCTTACGTAGGGGAAAAATAACCAGCCTTTTCCTTCTGAGCAGGAGAAAACCCAGTCCTTCCTCTTGTTTTTCTCCTGTACTCTCACATGACTACCAAGCTCCAACACTTCAGACACCAGATGTATGGGGGTTTTCCTTCACCAAAAAAATCTCTGAGAGCAGCTGGGTGTCTTACAGTTTGACTCAATTTTGACACTATCTACTTGGAGATAGTGTCAGATCCCACAGGTTAAGGGCTAAATCTCACGAGATCCTTCCCCCGCCTCCACATACTTCGGATGCCAATTGCAAGTAGTAGCTTTCCAGGTTAACCACAACTTCTTTCCAACTTGGCTACAAATCAGAGGTGACCCCCTCTTTGTGTTTGATTATTTTGCTACAGTGGCTCACAAAACTCAGAGGAACAGTTACTTACATTTACCAGTTTATTAAAGGATATGATAAAGGATATAGATGAACAACCAGATGAAGAGATACATAGGGTGAGGTCTGGGAGGGTCCCAAGCCCAGGAGTTTCTGTCTCCAGGAAGTTGGGGTGTGTCATCTTCCCAGTATGTTTACTCACCTGGAAGCCCTCTGAACCCCATACTTTTGGGATTTTTATGGAGTCTCCATCACATAGGCATGATTGATCATTAATTCCATTTCCAACCCTTCTCCCTTCTCAAGAGAATGGGGGGTGGGGCTGAAAATCCCACATTTCTTATCATGGCTTGGTTTTTCCAGTGTCCGGCCCTCATCCAAGAGCCATCCAGGAGCTCGCCTAGAATCACCTCATTAGAGCAAAAGACACTCCTTTAACCCAGCAAATTACAAGGGTTTCAAGAGTCCTGTACCAGCACCTGGGGACAGAGACCAATATATATATATTCTGTTATCTCAAATGTCTTTAAAAAGGTAACTAAAAATTGGGTTATTAGGGTGAGTCCTAATTTGATATGTCTGGTGTTCCTATAAGAAGAGGAAAGTAGGACACAGACACATACAGAAGGAAGACCATGTGAAGACACAAAGAAAAGATAACCCTCTGCGAGACAGGAGAGAGGCTGCAGAAGAAACTAATCCGGCTGGCATTTTGATCGCAGATTCCTAGCCTCCAGAATTGTGAGAAAATATTGTTATTTAATTCACCCAGTCTGTGGTACTTTGCTATGACATCTCTAGCAACACAATATAAGGTATATATCATGAGATTCTGAAGACATAGTAGATTTGCAATTTTAACAAAACCAGATCATCCAACAGGACAGGTACATGTTACCTTGGGGATTAAACATATATCACACAAAGTGTTAATAAAAATGAGTTTGTTAGCACTTTTGCTTGAAATACATTTCAAAATTTAGAAATAAATCCTCTTAGTGTTTGTGTTATACTTTCTTCATGTACTTTCAACTTTTATTGGTTTATTTTCCCAAGGATAGAACTCTTAAGACATAACTGATTTCCAAAAGCATTATTAATAGCCAACTCAAACAATTGCAAAATCATTAACCCTTATATGCAATCCGTGGGAAAATAAATCCATTTTTCCAGTTTTATCAAGAAATAATTGACATACATCACTGTATAAGTTTAAGGCATACAGCATGGTGGTTTGATTTACATATATTATGAAATGATTACCACAATAGTTTCAGCTAACATCTATCTTCTCATAGGTAGAATAAAAAGGAAGAAAAAAGGAGAAAGCAAAAAAGGAAAAAGTGTTCCTTGTAATGAAAATTCTTAGGATTTACTCTCTTAACTTTCCTATATATCATACAGCAGCATCAGCTAGAACTTCTTTCTTTAAAAAGAATCAGATAACTACATATGACAGGTTTATAGAACTAAGCTGAGATACCTCAAGAAAATAGTTAAAACCAATGAGTGGGTTGAAATCCTCAGACATGCCAGGCACTCACTATTACTAGTATTATTTGTATTTAATAACAACACTACTCTGAAGTTAATTAATAACTTATTTGGGTCCAAAATACAGCAAATAATTACTCCCACATATTGAAGGAAATGCTGAACTTATTCTATTAGTTTGGGTTTTGTCTCCAGAATTTCTTCTCTTAATGTTACATGAAAAGCCCTTTTGGGTAGATTTAGAGGATGTAGATTCATACTTTGATCCATTAATTAATATTAGCAGAGACATTTTTACACATCTCTTTCTCCTCAGACTTTCTCCTGATTTCAGCTCCACCTTATAAAGGAGTTAGAGTTGGAGAGTGTCTCTTATTTCCAAGTGTGATAAAGTCTTATCCATTTTATCACTCTAATGTCAAAGAAAGAAAGACATTAAAAATAAGTAAATAAATAAATGGAGTACCTATTACAAAGAACTTTAATCTCTTAGCTGTCTGTAACTAAAGTTCCATTCCAACATGGTATCCTCTTTTTTGTCCTTTGTCTGTATCATAGTTCCTTCTAAGACTGCACATGGAACAGATAGCTTTCCACCCTCCCCTACTAATTCTAATTGTATCCAAGATTCAATTTTAACTTCATTGGTAATGGAAAAAAACAACATGTCAATGTTTCTAATGCGTTTGCCCATGGATCCCACTTGTCTTATGGAATGTGCTTTAGAAATATTATGCTGGAGAGACTGTGTAAGAAGTATTGACAGGATTCAGTACAACCTGAGTAAGAGTAGGAGAATACAGTACTCCTAGCCATGGAGAATCATGGTTTTATTTTGTTAAGAAAAATTAAATTTAAAAATACGGTAAAACAAGTAAGTGGTGTATCTTTTCAATGGCAGATGAGGGTAGCACAGGCCCACTCAAGAATTACTTAAGTACCTATGAGAATATATTCTTTTTTTCAATTCTCTGTTTATAACGGATTAAAGTCTCACACTTACTGAGGTTACATGTTAACTTGTACGTTTTGTCTGGTAGATATGCAAACAATTTCTGTCCAAAATAAAAGATAACGCCAAAGATTATGGGGGTTTTTGCCCCTTAAGAGGTTAACCAGCATTGTACCTAACCTTGCAATCTTATTCAAAATGGCCTTTATTAAATTCTTTTAGATATTCAGCTTCTCAAAAGCTTTTTAAACCAATCTGAACATGTGACTGGTTCCCTTATTAGTTAATGAGTTGAATACAGTTGTTGACGTGTTCATTTTATATTTGTATGAGTGTCATGTTTTAAATTTTGGAAAATTGTACTTTAACAACTTATAAAAAATGGTGCTGTTACAAAGAGGGGTATTTTATAGGGTAATATTTCATCTTTAAATATTTTGCCTTTGAGATGTTGGAAATATCTTTCTTTTGCACCAAAAGTCTTCATCGTAGCAGTTCTCTTTTGCTTGAAGCAGGCAGGTCTACAAAACAATAGGCTTTAAAATTGTAGCTGAATTTTTAAAGAAATTTAACAATTCAGAAATACAGAATTACTTTGACATCTTTTGTAACTTTGCCTCCCCAATATAGTCCACATATGTTGAAGCTTGTAATTCTGTATCAGTCCAGAAATTTTAGTACTTACAAAGTAGAAGCCTCATAGACCTCTCGATAAAGATTTCTTGGTGTCTACTATCTAAAAATGTATTCCAAAGCTCATTACCCACTAAACTTCTCACTGTAAGGTCTAATTGGGAACAAAATATGTCTCTCATCTTCCCACACTGGAATAAATAAGAACACAAAAATAATAATGACCAGAAGTCACTTCATTGTTTTTCTGCAGATTAATTTTATTGGTAAACACTAGCCCTAAGATTACATTTAAAAATACCTGCAACAGATAGGCACAGGCAAAAAGCAACAAGATGGTTTTCTAAAAGCAAGTTGTTTTAAGAATTTATTGGCTTAATTAATGAAACAACCTAAGGCTGAACACATGCCATAATGATTACATTTTGCCGGAAAAGTCAGTGCCTCTGGCTTTTTTGTTTTAGAGCCAAAAGTAGTCCTCTTTCTGGGCTGTAGTTGCAGTTCTGAGCCATTCCTCCTACCAGAGATAAGGAGTAGAGATCGAAAAATAACAGGCGTATAAAACTAACTGAAACAATGTGAAAGTGACCCAGTCAAGTAATAGAACCAGTCTATAATTGACAAAACAGCTATTTTTTGTAATATAGTGAAGATTAGTAAATAGTTTCTTATGCCTAGCCATTGTTTAATTTAATAAAGCCAGCCATATTAATCTGGCAATACTCCTGGGCTGGATTGAGACTCAATTATGAAAGTGGCTACAGATCCCTTCCAGATGCCCTTGGTAACGGTGGTGATGTTCTCCTCAAAAGCTGAATATGTACATACACATACACACATATACACATATGTATAATGCATGCTAATTGATTAAGCAAAACATTCATTTTAGGTGTTAAAATATAGATGCAAAAATCAAAAGATAAGCAAAGCATATGCTCTCCATTTGATTCTAGGTTTATTTCTACCCCCTTCATTTAGTCAAAAATTTTAACTATAAACCAAAAATAGACACCTAAATTAAAATTCTGATTCTACTTTAAAGCACTAAGAACAAAGCTGAGCAGTGGCATTCATTTGACCTTCGTGGCCAAGGTTGGTGACAAAGTTCTAATTCATAAGTATGGCACCTGAATATATTATTTAAGCTGGTACTTCTGGAAGCTGGTAAATTAAATATATACCATAGATTATAGTAATAATTATAAATAACATTTTTTAATGCTTATAGTGTGTAACTTGGTTAAACACTTTATATCATTATCTGATCTTCATGCTAACTCTGAAGTAGATACTGTTATTTTATTCTAGTTTGTAAATAAAGATATTGAAGCCTAGAGAGATTAAGTAATTTGCTTAAAGTGAATCTACTCAAACAAAAATGGGATAGGAAGTCAGGAAATGAGAATTCAAGAATAGATCTCTAAACACTAGGCTACCTGGCATCCTATATGGTGTTATTTGGTATTTGTATAAACTAATCTTGACTAAGAAATGCAGTTAACACTTGGTTACCTTATTGCCATATTATCTCTAACTGCAAGGCTAGTGATGATTATAATTAACCAAGATCCTGTTCAAGCCAACAGAAAATTACAGTTAGAAAGAGGAATCTAAACTTTACCATAATTAATTAATTTACAACTAGTCATCTCTTATGGGCATATGTTTTAATTCAATTTTTTGTTTTCTCAAGCAAATAACATAAAGAAGCACATAATTCATGATTTTATACCCATCCTACCCATAATGCACCCCCATCCTCATTGAAAATTAGAGCTATTTTTTTAATCAAATAAAAATGTATTTTAAATCCCAAGAATTCTGCTAAATTTCCAATTCTGTTTTATTTTCAGTCACCCATTACAAGTTCCACTGTTCTCTATTTTTTTAAATGGAAGGTAATTAAATACCCAGGTTCCTTTTACTGTGTATGTTCTCTTAAAAATACATTTCTTAACTTTTAACTATCTAAAATGTATATTAAAGATAATCAACAACATTTTGGTATGTTTCTATCCCAAGTGGCACAGAAACTCCCTGTGATATGAGCCCTCTCAAACCTTTTGTTGTAGTTCCTTTTTGAAGTTTTAAAAAGGGATGACTTCCTACACACCGATGGATTGGCCTAATACCCCCATGCCTGCAGCTCCTTGCTGTTGTTACCCCTGTGTTTTGATGGGCTCCACACTCGCAGCTCTCCAAGGAACCGTGACTGAGTTGAATGAAATCTTGTGCTAGTTGGCAGGAGTAGTAAGAACACATAAAACCTGCCAGCTCTCAAGGATGTAAATGGTGATTTTGTTTCACTTTTTAATGAATTAAAGTAGGATTGAAATCTATCCAAAGACAGCATGTTTGGCCTTTTGAAGGAAGGAAAATGAAAGAGAGGGGTGTTTTCCACTCTCACGACCGTGGTGTGCAGCGAGGTATTGACAATCAGCATGGAGAGTCAACACTCCAGGAAAGCTATCTGAAGACTGATTTTATTGTTGGTTTCCTTTCCCTCTAATCAAATGTACTCTAATGCCCAGAGGCAAACAGACCCTCCCCATTCTTTCTTAGAAAAATTTCCGGGCTTCCCTGGTGGCGCAGTGGTTGAGAGTCCGCCTGCCTATGCAGAGGACACGGGTTCGTGCCCCGGTCCGGGAAGATCCCACATGCCGCAGAGCGGCTGGGCCCGTGAGCCATGGCCGCTGAGCCTGCGCGTCCGGAGCCTATGCTCCACAACGGGAGAGGCCACAACAGTGAGAGGCTTGCGTACCGCAAAAAAAAAAAAAAAAAAAAAAAATTTCCGTACCTCTGACCTTTCCCAAAGGCAAAAACTAGAATATTTCTTTAAATGTTATCATCTCTCAAATCATTCAGCAGGATGGGGCAGGGGGGAGAATACCCTAAAAACTGTATATTTAAAAATTTTTTGTTTTTGCTTTCTTTTACCAAAGCCAGCAATGAGTAAAATTTGCTTATGCAATTTTGATTCACTAAACCATACCGAGTACTTACAGTAACAGACAACATAATTACACATCTCCTGAACGTGCTCAGAATTACATTCTTTTGTTAATACTTTTAGGGTATTCTCAATAATGTAACAATATGGATTTGGCATTTCCCCATCTTCATTAATCAAACAAACATAAATACGTTTAAGTTCTACACAGTTTGCTTGACCTGTTTCTCTCTGGAATTATCAACTCTCACTGTATTGAAAATGGCAAAGTCCCTTTGTCTATACATTTGTGATTCACCTTATGAATCATTAAGGCATGTGGTCCAGTATCACATGCTTTTTTTGACAGCATGGATAAAACAGAATCAGGGGATTTTCTCTCATTGATAAAGAACATTTCCACTGAGCCTTGAGCATGTGTATTTAAGCTTGCATCTTGAAATGGCATTTAGCCCAGAGGGTATAGAGGTCAAGTAGTCAGGGCCCTCTAAGAAAGAACCAGAGCTACTGCTTCCTGGAAAACTAATAAGAATCAACAAAAAACATCTTAATGGTAAATCTGAGACGCTATGCTCTCAACACAACAATCGACTCAAGGCTCAGAAGTGGGCCAAACCAAACTCTCTTGTAACCAACCACTTCTGAACCAAAGCCAGGACTTGCTTAAACGATTAATCACTTTTGCTTGTGAAACTTGGTGTTATTTGCCTTTCGAGCCTCCCTATGCTTTGGTTGGAGAGACAGTCTTCACAGGGGCTGCTCTCTCAAATGTGCCTGCGTAGGAGTAATTCCTCAATGCTATACACTGATCATCTCTGAGTAATTCATCACAACTTAAAATTCTTTATTTTCCTCTCATCCCCTTATATATTACATGTAAAATAGGCAGCTAGTCATTGTTTATATTATTTTCAAAATAAAGGACAGTCTCCCCTCCTTGCCTTTCAACATGGCAAAAATTGCCTTAAGTGACTACAAATACTTAAGAAATATAGTTGGTTTTCAGTCATCATCTCTTAAAGCACCCATCAGATGTTTGCAATTGCTATACACTGTAGACTATAAAAATTCTGAAAGTTTATTCATGCACTACAGCCAAAAAAAAAGAATGTGTTTAGTTAATTTTTAAAAATGGTTTATAATTTCTAAATTTCAAAGTATTGAACTCTTCTCAATATTCCAAGTAGTGAAGTCAGAAATCAAAAGACCCAGGCCTTAAAGCCAGAAATTATATGTTCAAATGCTTGATCTTAGTCTCATGTCCTTCATCTGCCATCTGTCAATGAAAATAATAATATAACAGGATTGTTTGCAATCAGAACAAATAATATGTCTAAAAACATGTTTTAAATAGTCAAATTTTCTATTATACTTACTACCTGAGCAAATAGGCTTTTTGGGAAAAAATAAATTTTACCTTAAGACATTATAAAATATTATAAACTATGAATATCAAGTTAAAATTCCCTTAGAATTTTGGTCAGTTTATTACACAAATAGCTACTTCACTTGTAGCAATCCACACACAAAATTATTCCTTAATTTGTTTTCCAGAGCTCAATCATTTTGTTATGAGTTTTTTATCTAAGAGGATACCTAATTTTAGTCATTGCATATAAAGTTTCAAGAGTTTGCTACTAACCAATAGTTTGCGATGAACAAATTCCATTTTAATGGTATGTTTTTTACCCACAGGCCACCTCAAAACTCCTTTAGCTGAAATTATTTTATGTTTTCTTAAGCGAAACACAAATAGACAAGTTGCTGTTTATAAAACTTAAACACACTTTAAGGAAACATTTTTAAAGAAATAATTAAATTTTGATCTATTTTTTTTACATATATATTTTCCAAAGTTAAAAATTGATGTAGAAATGTAGATGAGAAAAGATTTAATGAGTAACATTTCAAAACTACATCAAGTACATAATTTACTTAGGGTTAAATGATTGTTTTAAAAAGTACAGCATATGTAATTCACTTGGATTTGGAAGAAGGCAGAAGAAGCAAAGGAAAAAAGGAAATGACTAAATATTATTGATATATAGCTGGGTGGTATTTGGAATGGTAGGTAAGGACATAGAAATCAGTCCATGTGGTTTCTACATCTATTTTAAAAGCTAACCATCTGTAGCTTAAGTTAGTCCTGACTACATATTAAGTCTTAATACATAAAGCTGAGTTTAGTTCCTTGACGTTTAAATATACCTGTGAGTACATTTGACTACATTATCATTTTGTACAAAAAGATAAGAACAGAAATGTAAGTAAAATAAACATATAATCATTAAATAGTAGCTAGTAATAAAGATATCTAAATAATTACTATGTGTCAACACTGTTTTAAGTATTTTACACATATTAACTCACTTAATTCTCACAACAATCTCAGGAGGACAGTACTTCTATTATTACCATTTTACAGATGAGACAAAACTGAGACACATAGAGATTAAATAACTTGCCGTAGGTCACAGAGCTAGTAAGTGGTAGTCTACTATTAAGAATTAGCTGTCTTCTTAGCCACTAGGAGACACTGACTTCTTAATATTGGTTTATAATTGGACATCAAAATATAAATCTGTTTATTGACTTTTCTGAAGCACAATTTAGTAAAAATTAGCACATGGACACATACACATACACATATATTATCAACCTCAGAACAGGGCAAGATACTAAGTTAATGTAATGAAAGTGTTTCTTACCATTATAATCAGAGCAATAATAAATGGCAATATCTCACATATGTTGAGCACTTGTTACATGTCAGTCACTAAGAATTTCAGAATAATTAATTCATTTATTCTAAAAAAAAAATCTTATGAGGTAGATTCTATTATTTCCAATTCACAGGAGATTGAAGCAAAGAGAGGATAGGTTGCCCAAAGTTGAACAGTATTAGCTGTGGTGGAGCCAGAGATTTGAATCCAGGAAATGTTATTTTAAAGATTGGATTCTTTAATACTACATTGTTTTAGTTTACATAATTCCTTTACTATTTCCCATTTCCCAAATTGTTCTATAAACATTTGCAACCTCTCTTTGACTATACAATGTACCTTGAATAAAGTAAGTCACGTTTTTTTTATGTCTCTCATCTCACATATTGGTTTGACATTACTTTTGAGAAGTCAAATCCCAAATCAACTTTGTCAAGCCCTTAACTTCAAAGAGGAAGTAATTCATACATTTGAAAAATTTTCCTCCCACCTTCCTGAAAATATTATTTTGAAAGAAATATATTAGTCTTTTGATTCTTACGTATTACTGTGACTCTTTTCAAAATTACTGTTTCATTCTCCTGTGAACTAACACACTTAAATATCAACTTTCTTTAAATTATTTAAAGCCCTGTATCACTACTTCCCTAAGTAAATCCCCATCACTGATACAATGGTCAGCCCTGAAATTATTCTCCATTACTGAAATTATGGTCAGGAAGGTCTCCAGATATTTATTCCATAATTATCTTCTGAGGTTGGAATTTTAGTCTATTCCCAAACTTTGCTTATGTTAGAAAAAAATGATCTAGAAATTACATTTAACCTGTTAAAAGAAATAAATTGATACATTAAAAATATTATTCCATCGCTTTTAGAAGCCAGGTTTAGTTTATCTTTGGAAAGAACTATGTGCTGTTCTCAGTACTCTCCCCATTCTGTGTCTTCTGTGTGTGTGTGTGTGTGTGTGTGTGTGTGTGTGTGTTTTCTAATCAAAAATTGATAAAACTAAAATTAAGAAAACAAAACTTCAAATATACTTACACTGAGGGTCTTCAATCATTAACTTCTTTCTAATAAACTTAAATTATCTTGAATCAAAAAATAGTAAGTACAAGGATCAAAATACAGAACAGCAATTGTAAAAGACATAATTCACAGATAGTAAATAAATTATGTCAAATATTTAGGTTTATCAATATGTTTAAAGGCAAATATAATTCCTGTGAGTTTTTTTTTAATTGAGTTATAATTGACAGACATTATATTCGTTTCAGGTGTACAACAAAATGATTTGATGTTTGTATATATTGGAAATGATCTCTCGCCACAATAAGTCTAGTTATCATCCATCACCGTAGTTACAGAATGTTTTTTCTTGTGATAAAATCTTTTACGATCTACTCTCTTAGCAACTTTCAAATATGCAATGCAGTATTAGTAACTGTAGTTGCCGTGGGGTACATTAAATCCCCATGACTTATTTATTTTGTAACTGGAAGTTAGAATCATTTTCATTCCCTTGATCCGTTTCAGCCACCCCTCACCCACAGCCGCTGCCAACCCCAGTCTTTTCTCTGCATCTATGAGCTGTTTTGTTTTGTTCTTAAGATTCCACATGTAAGCAAGATCATACAGTATTTGTCTTCCTCTGTTTGATTTATTTTATTTAACATAATGCCCTCAAGGTCCATCCGTGTTGACACAAGTGGCAAGTTTTTATTCTTTTTTATAGCTGAATAATATTCCATTGTATGTATGTCTTCCTTATCCATGCCTTCTTTGTTGGACTTAGGTTGTTTTCATATCTTGGCTATTGTAAATAATGCTTCAGTGAACACAGGAATGCATATATCTTTTTGAGTTAGTGTTTTCATTTTCTTAGGACAGATACCCAAAAGTGGCGTTGCTGGATCATATGGTAGTTTTATTCGTAACTTTTGAGGAACCGACATACTGTTTTCCATAGTGGCTATACTGATTACCTTCCCACCATTGCACAAGGGTTCCCTTTTCTCCATATCTTCACTAATACTTGCTAATTTTTGTATTTTGGATAACAGCCATTCTAACAAGTGTGAAGTGATATTTCATTGTGATTTTGATCTGCATTTCCCTGATGGTTAGTGATGTTGAACATCTTTTCACGTACCTTTGGCCATCTGCGTGTCTTCCTTGGAAAAAGGTCTATTCAGATCATCCTCTGCCCATTTTTTTTTTTGGTAGAGAATCCTTTATTGAAATGACTGTGCATCATTTCTAGATTGGGGTGGGAGGTAAGTGCTATTAAATGATATTTTCAAATAGTTAATTGTCCAAACTGTGAGTGTAAGAACACTAGAATCCATATAAAGATTTGATGGGTATAACTAGTGGACCTCATTTGAATCATTAACACATGGCACAAAAATTTGTGTTACTCCAGAAGGATCACAAGTTTCAGAATAAGTAATATCAGCATCTTTATAGGGACCAACTAGACATTCTTAAAATCAAAAGATTATGAATTACTTTTTTAAATTGAGGTATAGTTGATTTATAATATTATATTGCTTTCAGGTATACAACATAGTACTTTAATACTTTTATAGATTATACTCCATTTAAAGTTATTATGAAGTAATGGCTATATTTCCTTGTACTGTACAACATTTCCTTGTTGCTTATTTATTTTATACATAGTGGTTTGTATCTCTTAATCCCCTACCCAGAACCTCTTCACATTTTTAATCAGATTTTTTTTTGATATTGAGCTATATAAGCTCTTTGTACCTTTTGGATATTAACTCCTTGTCAGAGCCTGATTTTTGCTAATATTTTCTCCCATTCAGTAGGTTGCTTTTCATTTTATTGATGGTTTCCTTTGATATTCTTGGGGGGTTTTGCAGTGAGATTACTCTCTCTTGAATAGGTTAATCAGATCTAAAATTTTTACAAATTTTCTAGCTCCTAACCCAGATAACTGTCATCTAACAGGTTTATCATCTATGACTATCATTCCATGTAATTAGAAGCAGGAAATGGGTAGAAAAAGTTACTACTATTTTCCCTCTATAATAAGAAATATTTTAAAATGTCTGTTAAATGACATGGAATGGAGAGTGAGAAGTTCATTATATGTCTTATTGGAGTACCAGAAGGAGATACTAAAAAGATTAGGTAAACAAGTGTCTAGACTTAATGGTTGAAGATTTTCCAGAAATTATGAAAGGCTTCTATCCTCAAAGTCAAGAAACACAGTGACTCCAAACATAATACATAAAATGCACCCAAACATATTATAATAAAATATCAGAAGAAAAACAAAGAATAGAAATTAAAGGCAGCCAGGGCGAAAAAAGGGAGATCAACTGCTTGGGAACAACATTTGTACTAACTGGGTGACTCCTCAACAAACAACAATAAAATGCACTGTGAAACATTTTAAATGTACAAGACAAAATAACTGTGAAACTGGAATTATGTATAATGTGGAGCTATTGATTAAAATGAAAGTGATATAAAGACATATTTAAAGAAGCAAAAACTGTGCAAGTTTATTACCACAAATCTTCTCCAAAGTAACGTCCAGACTCTAGAATTGAGATAATGTACTTAGGAAGCAGGAGAACAAGCCCAGAAGACTAAGATGGGGAAAAAAACGGAGTAGTGAGAAGATAAAATGTTAAATATGTGGGTAAATCAAAATAAATATCGTTGATGTAAAATAATCATTTCTCCTTTGAGGATTAAAAAAAAGGGTAGAACTAAAGTAAAAGTCAAAGGTAGCATATAAACCATTCTCACTATCTTGTGTTATTTGGGAGGATGATAAAGATGTTGATCAGCTTTAGATTTTGTTTAGAATATTTGTTAAAATTCATAGGCTGGATCATGCAGGTTACAAAGAAACAGCAAAAATAAATTACAACAACAAAGGATTAGTTCTCTGTCTAATTTATGTCTTTCATGGGTTGAGTATGGCTCTGCTCTACATCCTCTTCTTTCCAAATCAAGGCTGAAGGAGCAACCCTTTACTTAGGATAGGCCAGAGAGAAAAAGGAATTGGCAGATACACACCTTGGCTATTAAAGTTGCTGATCAGCAAGTCATATACTGAAACCTGATGTCAAGGGAGGGAATATAATCCACCAGAAGACATGGGTCTGTAAGAACAGATAAAGAAAGAGTGACAAGAATCGTTTAAAAATAATACAATTTGCCATAAGGGCAATAACTAAAACAGAAAGAAAATGAATAATTCTAAATGTATGAGGAAAGGAAATTAAAATGGTATAAACTACATATATTAATCTACTTAAGAGGCTACAAAGGGAAAAAAGTCATGGGCACAGTGAGATATATGGAAACTGTAAAATGAGATAATACATTCAAATATATAAATAATTACAATAAGTGTAAGCAAGCTAAACTTTTCAGTTAAAAGACAAAAACATTTTTCAGACTAACCCTTTTTAAAAAAAATTCAGCTATATATCCTTTTTAATAAAACTTAAAGTTTGAAAGAAGACAAAATTTTTGTACCTAAATGTGGAAAGTAAAATAAGGAGAAAACATAGGCAAATATTAACAACAAAAAGTCTATATACTTATTTTAATGAAGTAAAATTTAAGACAGAAACCTTAAGAAAAAAAAACCATTACTAGCAATAAATTTCATTGCATAGTGAAAAAAGATTTAATTCATCAGGAAGATCTAACTATTCTAAAATTTATTTCCACAGACCCTTGAGAAGAAATTAACTGATCTCCCACTTTACTGAGAATTTTTAACACAAGTCTGTCAGTATTTACAAGGAATGCCCCCCGCCCCCCCAAAAAAACCTCCTTGGGCTTCCCTGGTGGCGCAGTGGTTGAGAGTCCACCTGACGATGCCGGGGGCATGGGTTCGTACCCCGGTCCGGGAAGATCCCACACGCCGCGGAGCGGCTGGGCCCGTGAGCCATGGCCGCTGAGCCTGCGTGTCCGCAGCCTGTGCTCCGCAATGGGAGAGGCCACAACAGTGAGAGGCCCGCGTTCAGCAAAAAACAATAATAATTAAAAAAAAAAAAAAAAAAAGGTGAAGATAATGTTCCAATTAGGAAACTAATTTGGCCTGAGTAAAAGAGACCCCAAAAACATAGGCCTAAAACAAATGAATATTCCAAAAATTAATTCTTGCCTAATTATCTTTTGAAAATTTTGCATCTCAGTTTAAAGACAGCTGAAACAATACACATAATGAACATTTGTTTTACAGATGGAGAATGTAGTCTTTCAAGCACACGGGCAGCATTTATAAAAATTAA
Organism: Pseudorca crassidens; assembly: GCF_039906515.1. Lineage (NCBI taxonomy): Eukaryota > Metazoa > Chordata > Mammalia > Artiodactyla > Delphinidae > Pseudorca > Pseudorca crassidens. The sequence continues at coordinate 17,605,440 of NC_090299.1, forward strand.
CTATGACTAACCTATAAAGCAAGTTTCATTTAGTTTTTTAAAATGCCTAGTATACAGACATATTCTCTGCCTACATAATAAATAAGCCAGAAACAAAAATGTATAATTTTTAAAAATCATATTAAAATAATAAGGAAAAGATAAATAGCTCAAAGGTTAAGACATAGATTATAATGGGAACTAGAAAAATACTTAGAAATTTTCAATAATGAAAACATAGCCAATATAGATCAGATCAACTATATAATGTGTATGTCTTCTTCTAGTTTTACAGAGTTCATTGTTTCCAACCCTTTATAACATTTCTTTTGACGTTTTATTTATTCTAATGTATGTTATATGATAAGCATCCAGTTTTCCCCCCAAACTATTGACCAATTTCCTAATCAAAATTTATTGAGTAATCCATCTTCCCCCCAGTAATTTTTATCATATTGCAACTCCTTTTATGCATTTATCTTTGTTTCAGAATTATCTGCTTTTGTCCAATGATGTCCTATCATACTTTTGTAAATTTTAATTTTATATTTTATGTAAAATATTTATAAGTAATTTCATATTTTAATAAATCCCAGGGAATGTCCCTTTTGTTATGTTGTCTTTCTAAGGAGAAACTGGACTATTATCACCAGTTTCCAACTGTTGATATCTTTACAAAATTCATTTTTTCATCTATGAATATTTTATTTATTTTTAAGCTAAATATTATTAATAGATGTGCTTATACTAGTTTTTTCTTAAACACTTTACATGTAGTATGTCCCTCTTAAGTTCCTACTGAGCAGCCTTTATCTATAGTTGTAGTTCTTGAGGCTTCAAGTAACCACTCCCTTTCTCACCCCTTGAGGTGTAAATATAGTCATGGATTGCTGCTGTTGCTAACCTGGGCTTTTTCACTACCTTGCTGGCTTTCCTGTAACCTCATCCACAAGACCCTTCATTAAACTCTCTTTCATCAACCCTCTTGAATGTGCCATCTCTTTCCTTCAAGGTAGGTCTCTGACTGATGTGAGTATATATCATATTATAAGCCCTGTTTCTTCTAGAGAAAGTGATGCTCACACAGGTGAAGTCATTTTTTAAGCTTGCACAGCAGGAAATGGGGTTAAAATCTAGATTTGAACTCAAGTTTTCAAATGCCAGTATCTATAAATGTCACCGTGTGGGGTGGTAGATGAAGACTGACCTATGGATGATTCTTGGCCTATTGAAAATTTACATATAACAAAATATAGTTTTGCAATATTTTAAAACAAGCAATGACATTTAGGGAAGTATTACATCAGTATGAAGGGTTCTCGGCAATCTGGCAACAGCAATATTTTTCTGAGAACTAGCCATATCACAAAAAGGTCTGGGACATTTTAAGGGTGAGATTCATACAAAAGGCAGATATCAGCAATAGCATATTTCAAAATGTGAACTTCATTGGGAATGGATATCCACAAAGAGAGCCCAAGAGTTTGCTGCCTATTAGCCTTCTTTCCAGTTCCCATAAATCCAGAGCAAAGTTGCCAAAATCTTAATGTCACAATTGGTGCAAAGGGAAGCATGTGGTGGTGGAGGAGGAGAGGATGGGTATTCCCCCCTGTAATACTTGGCTAGTTTTCTGGAAAATAACAATAAATTTGCCAGACTTAATCTGAACTTGCTCAGCTCCACTGAGCCTTTCATCCATAGTTAATGTGAAGTTTTCACCATCACTGTAAGGCCCACATGTCTTAATCCTGCTTTTTTTTGTGGTTTAATGATGAAAACCACAGCCCTTCACAAGTGCGCAGAATTCAATAGAGCCTTAAAAAAAGGTTCTGGTTTTGTTTGGCATTAGGACTTTGCAGTCTGGAATAGGACAAAACTGAAATTTCAAAGATTGAGTTAAACCCACAAGAACCCAAAATCACTGAATCAATTCAACCAAGTTTATCCAACTTGAAACTACCCAACACACAATCCTGGTTGCAATCCTACTCTTTACCTGTACTTCGAATGAAGATCAACTTTTTTTCTAGCTTTATTGAGACATAACTGACATATTGTATAAGTTTAAGATGTACAGCATGATGATTTGATACACATACATACTGAAAAATGATTATCATAATAATATTAGTTAACACAGCCATCACGTCACATAATTATGTTTTTCTGTTGCTGTTGTCATGAGAACATTTAATATTTACTCTCTTAGCAACTTTCAAGTGTACAACACAGTATTGTTAACTGTAGGCACCATACTCCCCATTAGATATTAGATCCTCAGAACTTATTCATCCTATAGGTGAGAGTTTGTGCCCTCTGACCAACATCTCATTTCCCTGATCCCCCAGCCCCTAGACATCACCATTCTACTCTGTTTCTGTGAGTTTAGCTTTTTTAGATTATACATGCAAGTAATATTGTACAGTGTTTGTCTTCCCCTGTCTGACTTATTTCACTTAGCATAATTCCCTCAAGTTTTATCCATGTTGTCACAAATGACAGGATATTCTTCCTTCTTCATGCCTGAGTAATATTCCATTATGTATAGAGATAGGGGGGTGCAGGAATTTCTTAAAGATAATGATTTCATTTCCTTCAAATATATACCTGGAAGTGGGATTGCTGGATCATATGGTAGTTCTATCTGTGCTTTTTTGAGGAAACTCCATGCTGTTCTCCATCGTGGCTGTGCCGATTTACACTCCCACCAACAGTGCACGAGGGTTCCCTTTTCCCCACACCCTCGCCAGCACTTGTTATGTCTTATCTTTTTGAAAGTAACTTTTCTAATAGGTGTGAGGTAATACCTCATTGTGGTTTTGATTTGTATTCCCCTGATATGGAAGATCTTCTTTATTCAAAATTTTATATAACCAATTCAAAACTCTGCATTATTAAAATAGTGTTTTAATATCCTATATTTCTTTTAATAACATAAATCTCAACTTATAATTGTTTTCCTCATAAACAACCACATTTTCACTTCAGATATAGTTTATTCATTTTTTGAAATAGTTAATACAGTCACATGATATTCAAAAGTTACTAAAGAATATAGAGAGAAAAGTATGTTTTCCTTCTACTCTCTTCCCTAGCTATGAACTCTTCTCATTGGAGACAACCCAATTACCAGTCTCCAGTGTCCTGGAGACAGGCTAGGAATATACAAGCATCTATGTATGTGGGTCTGTAGGTATATAAATTTATTTATTTATTATTTTTATTTTACACAAATGATAGCATGCTCTGTAGTGCTTTGCGCTTTGCTTTTTTTTTCTTTCACTTAAAATACACCTTGGTTATTATTCCATGGTAATGCTTCATTCATTTCTAATGAATGAACAGGATTCAATTGTATGAATTATCACAATTATAGTATAGCTAATATTTTTAAACACTTAGTTTGATCCTGGTACTGTTCTAGTGCTTTGCCCAGTTCAATTCTTAGTATTACTGTTATTAAATTCATTTCATATGTGAGGAAACTGAGGGGCAGAGAGATTCATTAACTTACAAAAGATCAGAGAGATAGAAAGTAGCAGAGGTAGGAGAGGTGGGATAGTTTAGTTCCAGATCCTGAGTTTGTCAGGAGGCAATTCTTCATGGACCTCTTGTATTGCTACACATATTATGAACAAGGCACTGGCTGCTTTTGTCTCAGACTATCTTTTCAAGAATGTTTGTATAGTAAACAAATTTGGAAATAGAGATTTGTATCTCTCCCAAGCAGAAGGAAGTTTCATTTACTGTCCAGGATAATAAAGATAGCATCTCCCTCCATAGAAAAGGGCACATTTTCTTGCAGCTAATTATAAAAGATTTGTGTTCTTAGGCTAGGGTTCATAAACTGTAATGCAAACCCACTGTATGTGCAGTGTTCATACTGACCCCTCCACATTGCCTCCATGGAACTGTTTGATTACATTACACTAGGAGTTCAGCTGGGGCTGGAACGTCCAAGATGGTCTTATTCAAATGTCTTCTGCCTCAGCTGGGGTGGCTAGAATGTCTGAGGGCTGGCAGGACCATTCTCTCCTGCAAGGTGACTGAAATTCTTACAAGATGCCCAGAATACTGAGAAGGTAGAAAGAAGAAGCTGCCAGGCTCTTATGAGGCTAAATCCAGAACAGGCATAGCTTCATTCTATTAACCAAAGAAAATCACCTGGCCAGCGGGCTTCCCTGGTGGCACAGTGGTTGAGAGTCCGCCTGCCGATGCAGGGGACACGGGTTCGTGCCCCGGTCCGGGAAGATCCCACATACCACAGAGCGGCTAGGCCCCTGAGCCATGGCCGCTGGGCCTGCGCGTCCGGAGCCTGTGCTCTGCAACAGAAGAGGCCACAACAGCGAGAGGCCCGCATACCACAAAAAAAAAAAAAGAAAAGAAAAGAAAATCACCTGTCCAGCCCAGATTCAAAGGGAGGGGAAGGAGATTCCAACTCTGGGTTGCAGAAGAGGTGAGCAAAAAATATAGGCATGGGGCAAATCATTAGCAGCTACCTTTGCAGACAATCTGACACAGGTTAAAAAAATATATCACCTATGTTTTCTCAAGAAATTTTATAGTTTTACCTGTTTGTGTGCTTGATCTGTAATTATTTGTCATAGTAAATGCGTTAGAGATAACACTTTAATTTTAATTAGTGAGCTCTTCTGAAATCATTAAAGTTATGCATATTTTCCCTAATAATTTAAATGAGCCCTCTGTAATGGATGAAGTTTCCATACATCCTATTTCTTATCTCTATACTCTCTGTAATACATATAATGGAACAAAATCTGTTTTAGTTATAATACATGTACCAGTACAAAACCTGTTTTAATTCAAATTCTTGAATCTCCTCTCGGACAAACTCCTGTCCCTAGACTTCCCTATCTTAGTGCACACCACCAAATAAAATGTAAGAGTTATCAGTGATATATCTTCATAACCTTATGCTTTAATCAAAACCATCCATCATTTCTTACTAGGCTACCGGTCTCCTTTATCCTACTCTCCACCCTACAGTAAATCTTCCATATGGTAGACAGTGAAGTCATTTTAAATTCATATTAGATTTTGTTACTTAACTTTTCTCAAAACATTCTGGGGCTTCTCTCTCACTCCTATAAAAGAGTTACCTTCCCATGGCTTACAAGGTCTTACTCAACCTTTCACCAGGGCTACTCTTTCAATCTTGTCTCCTTCTACTCCTTTTCTCACTCAACATCAACCACATTAAGCTTCCTGTTTCTAAAATGTGCCAACTTTTCTTCAAGTTACTGCTTTTGAAATTTTATTTCCTGCAGTCACTCCTCTTTTAAATGTTCCCATTGCTCCCTTCCTTGCTTAATGCATGCCCCTACTGAAATATTCCTTCCTCAGAGAGGCCTTGCATGACCATCCCATCTAAAACACCCTCTTTCAGCATCACTCTCCATCCCTGAGACTACTTTGCTGTTCCTAATAGCATTGGTCGTTACATAATATTATAGTATCAATATAAGTATGTGTTTGCTTATTATCTGTCTCTTCCACTAGCGTATAATTTCTAAGAGACAGAATCAATTTCTGTTTCACTCCAAGGATTTAGAATGTTACCAAAAACATAGGAGGGGTAAAAAAATGTTTGTTGAATAAATGAATGAATGAGTAGATGAAGTATACTTCTCAAATAAGACCATTTCTCCAATTCCAATTTGGTTGACCCTATACCATATATAAATAAAATATGTAAGAAATTATATTCTTATACTTGTAGACCCTTTACTTTCCCAAAATACATGCATTAAGTATAAAAAGAAACTGTATTTACCTTATCTGACTCTTTTCCTCTCCCAAGGTGCATTCTGTAATCCATATTCCCATTGCAGTTGTTTCTTATTTTTTCAAAATGTAATATGTTAATTAGATTGAATTCTTCTGAAACATTGCAGAAAAGATGAGGATGCAATTTATAAATATAATCTCTTCCCTCAGAAAGTCAATACAGAAGAGAAAATAATGGTATATGGATGATACGGAGAGTGCAGATTTTTATAAGGAATGGGCGTAAAGTCAAAGATCATTTTAGGAACCTGTGTTTTGAGATTATCCACATGAATTTGATATAAACATAAGAGCAGAACTTTGTTGAAAAGTGCCCCCCCCTAAAATATCTAGGTTATTTCTGGCAAAAAGGATCTAGTAGCTATTACTCTTCTCTTGAAATTAGTAAGCCCTTGTATCTTTCCTTCTATCCTTACCTCCCATATGCAATTCTGTCTATGCTGTCACTAAATGAAAAGTTTTACCAAGCCAAAGATCTTTTACCTTCAATCCTGACAAACTTTTGACCTCCATAAATCCATTATGACTACTCAAATCCCATAGTACTCTCAAATGATTCTAGCATTCTTTCTTCCTTCCTGTGCTGTTGTAATAGCCTATTGATATGTCATATACTTAACTTCCATTTGGCATCTTCCAACTTTGTTTCATACAAAGTATAATTCGAAGATAGAAACCTGAAAAGTACCTGTGTATACATATAGTGTATATGTTTGTGCGTCTGTGAATATGGGTGTGTGAGTGTATTACCTTCAAAATATCTCATAATTAATAATGCTGATGCACTCCTCTGTCTTAAGTCTTAAAAGCTTGGCTGAAGTCAAGCTTTTATGAAATAAATTTTATCTCTTTTTTACCATCACATTATTTCAAACCCTTGGTGTTCTTTTCTTTTTGATAAAGATGAAACCTAAAGACAGAAAAAAATATATTCTTCCATGTCATGTTTAGATAAATTTAAATATTTTCATGAAAAAGAAGAATGTATTAATATAAGGGCTTTGAAATGTAAAATAAAGGTAAACATGTGTATGTGAATATGTGTCTGGCTCTTTTTTAAAAAATAGACAAGGAAGAAAAGACAGGGAGGCATTATTTTGTTGAGCCATAAAACAATACTTCGAAGTGTTCTCTTTGAGTCATTTCCCAAATATCATGAATGATTGTTAAGAGAGAGAAGAGTGTGGGAAGAGAAATGAAGTAATAAAACAATATTTAGGCAACTGAGGTTTGTTTATATGAGGTAAACGAGGTTTGAGTATGTATTTTTAAAACACTTTTAAAAGAATGATCTAGCGGTTACACAGAAGAACAGGAGTCAGAATCCTCAGGCTGAATTTCCATCTGACTTGTCAGTGAACTTGAAGGTGAATTCAGCAAGTGGCACTGCTTCGGCTTTTGCCTCTTCTACCCTGAGCAGATAATGTTGATGGAGTCTATAGGACTAAGTCAAGAAAAAATCTTTACATAAATATATCTTTCAGCTGTAACAGAAACAAATCAAGATGTTTTGCCAAAGAGGTTAGAAACTTATCCTCTCTATCTTATTAGGATATTTGTTTTAAAATGCTTCATTTTGCACGTCTTATTAAACATTTTAAAGAAGAATTTGAATTTTTGCATCTTGGGTTGATTAGATGTCTTATTAAAAAAATTCAATCCATTGTATTACTATTATTCTCATTATTATTTTAATTTTGTCCCAGTGTCATTTTGTCATTTAAAGACTCTGAACTCGGTGTATATCTCCTATAATCTCAAAGGGCCATGTCTTTGGAATTTGCCAAGTTAATCTGTTTTCTAAGACATTGACTTAGAATTTCTAAATTTTTGACTTAAACTTTTGGATGCCCTTTCTGAAAATAAATTTTTTGAAAATATTGAATATATGTGAAATTGTCGAATATGTTAACTATTTTGTTTAACAGCTGCAAGTTACCACATATCTACAGTGAGGCCCGCAGAAAACCTACCATGCAAAGTCTTATTCATACTAAACTCTTCTCTGAGCAACTGAAGTTGGATACCCTATGGAAGTTTCTATTCCTCTCTGTGAAATGTCCTTTAGATGACCTTAGGTTAAAATAAACTCATGTGGACCAGTCATTATCCTCCAATTTGACTGTCCAAGGCAGAGGAAAAAACCTAACCACTTTGGAACTTGAGGAGCATCTTATGAATGAACTAAGAAGGTATTTTCTTGCACCTCGATTCCTTGCATTAAAGCAGTAGCTACTTCTACTTCAGAGCATTGACTGCCCCTGAAACAAGACCCACATTTCATCTTGGTCATTTTGTCCTGAGATCAAGTAAAACTCCATGAAAAACAGCAAAAATGAAATCGATGACAACAAGGATAAAAGGATATTAAACATGTGTCAGGCACTTTCCTTGTTCATCTATGTGTGTTATATGATTAAATAAACACTTTAATTATTAAAACACTTTTTCAACAAATACTTAATTCAACAAATACTTACTGAGGATCTTTTCTGGGCCAGCACAACCTAATGAAGCAGTTACAATTATTTTTCTCATTTTGTGGTTGGAGACACTGAGTTTTAAAGAGTATAATATTTTGCACAAGGTCACATGTTAAATAGATGAGGTGGGATTTGATGTCAGGTGTTCCTCATACTTAAGACCAAAGGTAAAACTCCTCGCTGTCTCCCATGATGCCATCATTAGCTGTTAAGCATGTTTTGCTAACCTCACCTAGCTCTCAGATACACTTCTATTTTTTTGGAAGCAGGCCCATCTAAACATTCACTGTGACAGTGTAGAAAGGTCAAGGTCTGGGATGTATTTCTTTGCATACCATTTCTCTCAAGCCACTGTTTGCAAATTATTGCACAAGGTGCCACAATATTCCCTGACTGCACCAGAGGCAATTTCTTAATAGATCCAGTTTCTACAATAACAGCCATAGGTCAGAAAATGAGCGAGTTACGGAATGAGTGGTTTGGGGCCTGTGTTTTTTGGCCTGGCACTGGTAAGAGTGTATAATCTGGATAGATGTTAGCTCTCTAAACAAACATAACTTCTGGTTGCATTAAAGGAGGAAATAAAGTTTAAGCTTGTTCTCTTCATTAAACAACTTTATAAAACTAGCATTCGTTGAGCTCAAAATGGATACTAATTCTGATTAGCAAAAATAATGACAGGAATGATGGAGCTACCAGAGTGATTTTAAGTCTTTACTTTTCTCAAATAATCAAACGGATATTTCATCAAAAATGTGTCTCAGATTACTCATTTAAATATCACATAAGAAGTGGTAAACGTGGGTATGTCTGTGAAAAGGTCTTGGACCAGCTCTGAGCCTTGGCATGGGGCCTGGGTTTCATCAATATTCTTCTCTTTGCAGACCTTGGAGACCTTTCTTGACCAGATCCTACCACTGTGATAGTGGTAATTTGCATGCCCCACCTCTTTAGACAAAAGTTCAAGAGTTCATGGGAAAAAATAATTATTGAAATAAGGAAGAACAACCATTTTATTGATGATGAACATCATCATCAAGAATACTGTGAAACACAGCAGGTCCAAATTGTGACCTGTGTTAAAATATGTTACACTGTGGGAAACTACGGGGGAAAACACCTGGCTCTATTGTTATTCAGTGTCAAGCCATCATAGTAAAGGATATGAGAAGGAAAATTTACTAACAGAAAACTATCCTTCATTCTCAAATGAATAATTAATCTATAACTAGGAAAAATATGTCTATGAAATAAATAATTTATATATGAAAACATTTTAGAGAAAACCTAACTGTGGCTCTTTAAGTCCATTCCTGTTTGCTTGGAAGACACCATTAATAAGTAAGATGAGGATGCAAATATACCATGTTATTTACTCATTGTATTAAAAGGTATTTACAGTTTTCTGTACTTTAAAAATGTTAGGTTCTAAAACCATGCTATTACTGTGAAGGCAGTGGCCTAATAAAAGACAAAATGCAGAAATACACGAGTAATTTCAATGCATTATAAAGTGGCTATATTCTGTGCTGACAATGAGTAAAGAAATCTAAAATCTCATGTGATCAGTTCAAAGTATTTTTCTTTGACAACCTGTATTAAAGGACATCTGATACCCAGATCCCAATAAAGACATATTTTATCAGCTCATTTATGCAACTGAAATATTTATTAGAGCATGTAAAGCTACACCTGTGATTTTATAAGTAACATACTTATTAATAACTTACTAATATACAAGTAAAAATAAAGCACTAGTGAAAAGCCACATGTAAGTGCTAAAAGAGAAGAAAAGGGTTGAAAGATTTTAGATCTTTCTGCTACAAACCCTATATACCTTCCTAAAACATTTTCATTGTACAAAATCCTACACTAAAACTACCAGGGTTTATGTATGTAATAGAGTTAGAAGCAAACAACTTAAATCTTTGTAACTTTGTAATGTGATCATTAAACAACAACAAAAATCTCAGTAAAAATACTAGCACAGATAAATTTCCACAGACATTTGCAATTAGAATCAAAGTCCACAATTGATTCTTGCATCCTTAAACCCTGGGTTTGTGCTTTTTCCTTTTAGATGTGGATACTGGTGGGCATTTCACTGAGACCAGTATTACTAAAACTAAAAACCTGATCCAGGAGGTAAATTTCTATATCATTTGATCTTTTTAAGCCTGGGGAATGTCTCCTCAGCTTCTCCATCTATACTGCCAGCTTCCCCAGATAACTTAATTCTGCAAAGTTTAGCAGTTTTCAAAGCACCTTGACCAAGCACATTGTAACAGGACAGAGCAGTTCAAGTGATGTGTTGGAAAGGGAGAAGTTTTCAGACAGGCTGACCAAATTTGATGGAGCTAGGTTTGGTTTGGTTTGGTTTTGTTTAAAATAAACTTTATTAACATAACTTTGACATACAATAAAATGCACACATTTTTTAAGTCAATGAGATTTGACAAATGTATCACACTTGGTAATGGCCACCCTAATCAAGATCCTTGAAGTCCTGAAACTTTTTTTTTTTTTTTTTTTGCTATACGCGGGCCTCTCACTGTTGTGGCCTCTCCCGTTGCGGAGCACAGGCTCCGGACGCGCAGGCTCAGCGGCCATGGCTCATGGGCCCAGCCGCTCCGCGGCATGTGGGATCTTCCCAGATCGGGGTACGAACCCGTGTCCCCTGCATCTGCAGGCGGACTCTCAACCACTGCGCCACCAGGGAAACCCAGTCCTGAAACTTTTGAGTCCTTTAAGTTTTTAAGGTGGTAGACTAGTCTCTGGCATCTTCCGCTGGAATGAGATATTGGTTCATCTGTCAACCTAACAGTTCCAGTGTGAGATGGACCTGAGTAAAGATTTCATTACCTGACCCTTATATATCCCTTCTCTAATAGGGCTGCCATGAGAGTGCATTGGAGCCACACAGGGTATTATCAGCAACTCAGACTCATTATCCATTAGTCCTCAAAAAGTCTAGGTATTCCCCTTTGTATGGAGCACATTTACTCGAGTTAATGGTCATAGGTCCCTTTGTAAAAGGACTGAGGTCACTACAGTATAGACTTTCCATGGGGTTGCAGGTCCTGCCTTGTGGATATCTGGCTTCTCTTTCAGTTGATAGGTTCTGTTTCTAGGAACTAGCCCAGGTCTGAAAACTAGACAAAGGCTTTTCATAGGGGTGGATGACCTCCGTCCTATTAATTATATACCTCTGAAGTTTTGCCTTCCCTGTGTGCCTTTGCAAGTTTTCTGTCCTTTGAGGTTGCTTCTGATAACTATGTGCTGCCACATGGCTTCTTCTGTTCTGTGATCCCATTATCCCATTACTGTTATGGAGCATGGTTTTATAACAGCCTCCTATACCATCAGTCCTGGAAAACCAATACTGAACTGATGCCCTCCTCTTCAGCGCACTCCATTATTAACTTGATAAACAGGATTCCCCCATGGCATCCAAGGAGCTAGGTTAACTAACAGATATTCTGGTCTATTATGGTAGACACATTCTAGTATGCCCACTTCTTTGAGCTTTTTAATTCTTTCTTCCACAGTTTGGTACGGCAATCCTGGCATTTTTACTTCATTGAATGTGAGTCATCACTTTTTCCACGCTTCCTAGAGCCATCTTAGTGTATATTAGGACATTTATGGCAACATGAGTTGTTATCATTGGGAGTCTTTGCCAGCTTTGAGAAACTGCCCTTTATATCGTCCAAATTGCCATTTTCTAGCTTTATGTTCTTCTCCCCTTGATTCAGCACTCTCAGGATCCACTTCCAGGCATACTTGACACCCAGTTCCTACAGATCCCATGGCATATAGTCTCTGATTCAAGCTCTTTGTCTCACACACACTTTCACTCTTATGCCTTATGAATCTCTGAATCACTTCTCAGTAACTGCATATTCTTCTTTTAATTGAAGAATAGTTGATTTACAATATTGTGTTGGTTTCAGGTGTACAGCAAAGTGACTCAGTTATGTACATAATATATTTTTTCAGATTATTTTCCATTATAGGTTATTATAAGATATTGAATATAGTTCCCTATGCTGTACAGTAAATCCTTGTTTATTTTATGTATAGTAGTATGTATCTGTTATTCCATACTCCTAATTTATCCCTCTGCCTTCCCCTTTAGTAACCATAAGCTTGTTTTCTATGTCTGTGAGTCTGTTTCCATTTTGTAAATAAATTCATTTGTATTATTTCTTAGATTCCTCATATAAGTGATATCATATATTTGTCTTTGTCTGATTTACTTCACGTAGTATGATATTCTATAGGTCCAGCTATGTTGCTGCAAATGGCAGAATTTCATTCTTTTTATGGCTGTAATATTCTATTGTGTATATATATCACATCTTTATTAATTCACCTGTTGATGGATACTTGTTTCCATGTCTTGGCTGTTGTAAACAGCACTACTATGAACACTGGGGTGCATGTATCTTTCCAAATTAGAGTTTTCATCTTTTCCAGATATATGCCCTGGAATGGGATTGCTGGACCATATAGTAGCTCTATTTTTAGTTTTCTAAGGAACCTTCATACTGTTCTCCTTAGTGGCTGCACCAATTTACATTCCCACCAAAAGTGTAGGAGGGTTCCCTTTACTCCACACCCTCTCCAGCATTTATTATTTGTAGAATTTTTGATGATAGCCATTCTGACTGGTGTGAGGTGATAACCTCATTGTAATTTTGATTTGCATTTCTCTAATAACTAGAGATGTTGAGCACCATTTCATGTTCTTATTGGTCATCTGTATGTCTTCTTTGAAAAAAAGTCTATTAGGTCTTCTGCACATTTTTGATTGTGTTGTCTGATTTTTTTTTTTTTGATATTGAGTTATATGAGCTGTTTGTATATTTTGGAAATTAACCCCATGTCAGTTGCATTGTTTGCAAATATTTGCTTCCAATCTGTAGGTGGTCTTTTCATTTTGTTGATGGTTTCCTTTGCTGTTCAAAAGTTTTTAGTTTGATTAGGTCCCATTTGTTTATTTTTTGCCTTGGGAGACTGATCTAAGAAAATATTGCTGCAATCTATGTCAGAGAATGTTTTACCTATGTTTTCTTCTGGGAGTTTTGCGGGGTCATGTCTTATATTTAGGTCTTTAAACCATTCTGAGTTTATTTCTGTATATGGTATGAGGGAGTGTTCGAATTTCATTGATTTACATAAGGCTGTCCAGCTTTCCGAACACCACTTGCTGAAGAGACTATGGCTGTAGGTGTGTGGGTTTATAGCTGGGCTATCTGTTCTGTTCCCTTGATCTATATGTCTGTTTTTGTGCCAGTGCCATGCTGTTTAGATTACTGTAGCTTTATAGTATTGTCTGAAGTCTGGGAGCATTATGCTCCCAGCTTTGTTCTTTTCCCTCAAGATTGCTTTGGCAATTCTGGGTCTTTTATGGTTTCATATAAATTTTAGTATTATTTGTTCTAGTTCTGTGAAAAACATCATGGGTAACTTGACAGGGATTGCAGTAAACCTGTAGATTGCTTTGGACAGCATAGCCATCCTTTCTTTGAATAATCTTCAATTTCCTTTATCAGTGTTTTACAATTCTCAGTGTATAGTTCTTTTACCTCCTTAGGTTTATTCCTAGGTATTTTTTTTTAAACGATTTTGAAGGCAATTTTTTTTTACTTTTTCTGATCTTTCATTGTTAGTGTAAAGAAATGCAACAGAGCTCTGTATATTAATCTTATATCCTGCTACCTTGCTGAATTCATTAATTAGTTCTAATAACTTTCGTGTGGAGTCTTTAGGGTTTTTGATATAGAGTATCACATCACCTGTATATAAAGACAATTTTACCTCTTCTCTTCCAATTTGGAGACCTTTTATTTCTTTTTCTTGTCTGATTGCTGTGGTTAAGACTTTCAATAGTATGTTGAATGGAAGTGGTGAGAGTGAGCATCCTTATCTTGTTCCAGAATTTATCAGGAATGCTTCCAGCTTTTCACCATTGAGTATTATGTTGCCTGTGGGTTTATCATAAATGGCTTTTATTACGTTGGGATATGTTTTCTTTATATCCACTTTGGTGAGAGTTTTTATAATGAATGGATGTTGAATTTTATTCAACTGCATATTCTTTGAGAGTATTTGCAAAATAAAGTAGAATGAGTTATTCTTTGTATTTCTCTAAAAAATACAATTATCAGCAGCTGATTGTATATACACATTCACATGTGTATATACAATTTGTATATACAAATTAATTTACACATGTAAAATCATTTATCAAATTAGTTCATCAGATTTGCTGATGCTTCTTTAGAATAGTAGTCTTCAAAGTGAGGGGGTGCACAAAATGATCCATTCGAGTGTCAGAATTATAAGAAAGTACTAACATGTCATAACTTTTAATATATGATCAGTGCTGGTGCCCTCACTCTGTAAGTATGCCAGATAGTTAGTTACATATCACATTTGGGAGAAGAGTTGGGGATCCCTATCCTGTAGACGTAGATAGTGGTCCTTTTCTCCATTTTTCACTTTCAGAGCATTGTAGTTTATGAAGCTCTTGTTAAATGGATTTTTATTCAATTATTTAAAATAATAAAGCTCCACAATACTTTGTACCAGATAAAAAGTTGCAGTAAAAATCTCTTATTTTTTAACCATATAGAGGTTCACTGCTTATCTAAAATCTTTTTTCCCCTTAGATGTCAAGTGCATAGCTTTGGGTTAGTCACACTCCTCTGTTTGTGACACAATTGTAATAAGTCCATAGATGTCCCCTCTTCTGTATTATTTATTAACCCTTTTATCTCCATGCCTACCATCTACCGTAAGCAACTATTCTAATGCCTTTAATGTAGTAGATTTTTTTCTTGTAAAATATGTATTACTATTTTGTGTTCATGTATTTTAACTTAATGTACATATATTTAATAAATATTACTATGTAAATATAATATGTAACTAAATAATAATATACATATACTTATTATTTTTCTTATTTTACTCATCACTATGCTTTTAAGATTTATGCATGTTTGTTTCTATTTGTATATGTAGTCTGAGACCTCTGAGTGATGCACAGTATTCTAAAGTGTGTACTCACCATATTCTACCTAACAGTTCTATTAGTAAAGAACACACAAATTACTTCTGACAAAGTTTTGTACATATCACCATGTGTACATATTACCTTTATATTCTCTAGAATATAAATCTGGAAGCAAGTTTGAGGGTCATGGAATATGCATTTCTTTTTGCCAATTATTCTTCAGAATGGCTGTCTGGGAGGTAGGAGTCTATAACTCCTACCAGCAATGCATAAAGCGTACATATAACCCTTATAGTTACTGGTATTTTGCATTTGCAGTTTTTAAGATTTTGCTAAACTGATTGTATAAGTAAATATTGATAGATATAATCTATAGCTATAGTTTTATATCTAGAATTCTTTTAATTTGAGTTTTGTCATTTACTAATGAGTTTGAGTGTATGCTTCATATACTTTTTAACCTTTTGTAATCTTCATCTGTAAATTGGCACTTAAATCCTTTGCCCTTTATTCTATTTAAACCTAAAAATTTTCTCCATAGAAGTTTTATATGACCTTTATTAGGTAAATTCCTGGAAACTATATTTCCCAGCTGCCTATTTCTGTAATAGACAAATGCAATTGGGTTTTAACCTAAGTCAATCTTGTGCCCAGAAAATGTACTGAATTTTCTTGTTCTAATTTTTTTCTAATGATTTTTTTTGGCTTTTCTTTATAGGTAATCATATGTAAGAACATGTTACAATTATCTTTCCTTCCAAGACTTAAACCTTTTATTTTATTTCCTTTTTTTAAAAATTTGGGTGTTGACCAAAACCTAGTCCTAAGTTAAACAGTGACAATGATAGAGGACATATTTGTTTTATGTGTAGGCCTAACATTAAAGGAAATACATCTGAAATTTCCCCAACAAGTACAATATTTACTGGTGCTTTGTTATACGAAACGTTTTCAAAAATGAAGAAAATTTATTTTTAATCCTAGATTTTCTGATTATTGTCAATATATGTTAAAATTTATCAAATTAATTTTTCTATTTTTTTAAAATTTTTATTGCAGTATAGTTGATTTACAATGTTGTGTTAGTTTCAAGTGTACAGCAAAGTGAATCAGTTTTACATATACATATATCCACTCTTTTTTAGATTCTTTTCCCATATACGCCATTACACAGTATTGAGTAGAGTTCCCAGTGCTATATAGTAGGTCCTTATTATCAAATTAATTTTTCTGTCTTTTAAGATACTCATATGATTTTTCTCCCTCGGTTTATCAATGAAGGTATTTACACTGAAGGAATTCCTGCTATCCATCATCTTTTCATTCCCAGGGGAAAAATGCCACTTGATTATGGTATATTTTGTGATATATTGTTAGACTTACCTAGTAAATATTTTGTTTAGAATATTTGCCTCTCTGTTCCTAAGATAAATTATTTAACATGTACTTACTTTTTTTTTTTATGGTTGTTCTTGCTAGTTGTAGAATCAAGATCATACTTACCCTATAGAATAAGCTGGGCAGCTTTTGCAGCTTTTTATTTTCCAGAAACACATATCTAATATAAAAATAACTATTTTTAAAATATTTGAGAAACATCAAGCTATTTTGAGAAAAATTTGAGAAATTAATGTAACACAATCTGGATTTTGAGAAGTTTGTGGGAGGCTAAGACTATGGTTACAACTTCAATTTCATTAATTCTCACTGTTGTGTTTAAGTTTTTTATTCCTTCCTGTACCTTTTGGGGATTTTATATTTTTCTCCATAGTTTATCCCCCTTAATTAAGTATTCAAATTTACTAACAAGTTTTTTTCCTAATAATCTTTATTATTCCCCTTTTTTGGTATTTCTTTGAGTTAATTCTAACTTCCTCAAAAATACTTATGCTTATAAAGGTCAAAGTTTTCTTCTAAGTACCATCTAGCTGTCATATACATTTTATCTTTGAGGTCTAAATATTTCACAATTTTCCACATTATTTCTCTTTTGATCTCAAGAATTTGTGATTTTTGTTTTCATAAAAGAGAAATTTTGTTAGATATCTTTTTGTTTTTAAATTTTAATTTGATTCTATTATGGCCAAAGAACATAATCTATATGCTATTTATGTCTTTGAATTTGTTCAGTATTGTTTTGAGTGGTAGTAGAGGTTAATTTTTATAAATTACCTATGTATGGTTAAAAAGTGTATTCTTTCTTTATTAAGTTCAGAGGTTTGTAAATATCTAATAGTTTATATTATTTATACCTGCTATGTTTCCCTTTTTTCTTTTTTGTTCTGCTTGATTTTCTTAGTCTTTGAAAGATTATATTAAAAATCTCTAACCTCAGTGGTTATTTCTATTTCTTCATGCATTTCTGTTAGTTATAACTTTATATATTTTGAAGCTATATTATGGAATACGTCATCATGATGAACCATTATATCTTCCCCCATTATTGTTCCTTTTACCAGTATGTAAAGATCATCTTTGTCTCTTTTGATCGTTTCTTGTCTTGAATCCTATCTTGTGAGATATTAGTACCTGAAGATTAATTGTACATTTCCCCTTAAAAAAGACCTGTGATCCAAATTTTCTTACCTCTGCTGTGAAACCTTTTCCATTTCAGTGAATAAAATAATGCTTTTTAAAACAAATGGGTGCTATGAAGAGAGAGCTTTGAAAATGGATACTTGGAAATCTTGTTTGTTGTTTTAGATTTTGGTTGCCAATAATAACACAGAAGGAAACCTTACTCCTCAAAATTTCCCACTTGGTGAATATGGGAGAAAAGAATGGGTATGTGTGGCTCAGCCTCTCTCTCTATTTTTGGGATCTATCCTTTGCCCATGCAGCAATTGCTTCTGGCTTGCAACAAGCTTGCCAAGAAGGTCTGAAGTTCCAGGGACTAGTTCAACTCAGGGGGATGTAGGAGAGCAAGCTGATTTAGCTTAACTTGGTCACATTTTAAAATTAGGTTTATTAGTAATAAAGTTGACATTTTAATCTCATCAGTCTAACTCTCACATTTATGTTGTAAGTCATTCCAAACTCGGTGAGGAAAAAAAAGAGTATTATTATTATTATTATTCATTTGGCTCCCCAAATCCCAAATATTCCTATTATGGAAATAAACATATATGTGATTGCTATATTCCCAGTGCTAGCTCAATTAACTGGCTGCAAATATTTAATAATAGCCACAAAAATGAGAGTAAAAGTGGGTAGTTTGGGCTTCCCTGGTGGCGCAGTGGTTGAGAGTCTGCCTGCCGATGCAGGGGACACGGGTTCGTGCCCCGGTCAGGGAAGATCCCACATGCCGCAGAGCGGCTGGGCCCGTGAGCCATGGCCGCTGAGCCTGCGCGTCCGGAGCCTGTGCTCCACAGCGGGAGGGGCCACGGCAGTGAGAGGCCCGCGTACCGCAAAAAAAAAACAGTGGGTAGTTGGTATTTGGCTTTTGGTTTCTGAAGCTCCTAAAAATCAGGGAATGATGTAATGATGCGTCTTCCTAGAACATCTGGAATCTGGAGAAAAGATAATGAGAAAATGGAAATTTGAAAAAATAAAGATTCCTTAAGACCAATCACAGTTTTTAAATTTATCTATGGATTTATCTTATTGCATTCTGTCATCATGTTGCCTTAATGTTACTGCTAATAATGGAAGTACACAGTTGGTTTATTATCCAGTTTATGAATTCTGGCATAAGAATGAAATAGACCCCTGGAATTCCTCCAGCTATGTGGAGTAGCTAAATTTTATCAAAGACATAAATTTTTCATGTTTGTGGTAGATTAAAGATGGTCAAAAAGTCTGTGACACTCCTCCCATCAAGATATGGGGTGTAGGTCCCTCACTATAAATTCAGTATGCTTTGATGACAAATGTGTCTCCTGAAATATTTTTTCTTGGAATCCTGAACCACCACACAAGCAATCTGATACTCCTATGCTATAAGGCATCCCAAGCTAGTCAAATGGAGAGGCCATATGGAGAAGAATTGAGGAAACAGCTGACAGACAAAATCAAGATGGCACTAGTAAAGCCATCTTAGTCATCTCCAACATTTAGAGCTACCCAATTTGAGGCCCCAGACATCCTGAAGTAGAGAACAGTCATCCCTGATGTTCTCTGCCTCAATTCTTCACCGGCAAAATTGTAAACATACTAAAAGTTATTTTATGTTATTTGATTTGGGGGAGATTTGTTTCATAGTAATAGATAATGGAACAATCATTGAGTCAGAATTTGTATTTACATATATACATATATTTGTGTATATGTATGTGTATATATAAATGTGTGTATGTATCTTAAAGGAAGTATCAAAAATAGATTTTAATTATCCATTCAATTTTTTAGTTATACTTATCTCAAATTTATAATATGCATGTATATTGTATTATTTTCAAAGAAATCGTACTGTCATTTAATTCAGTTAGTATCCTCATTTGTTAAATACCTGGAAGCAAACTGATATGCCAAATAAGAGCAAAAGTATAATTTCATAATTCTCAATCTGATGGCCTTTCCATGAAACCACGTTGCTTTTTATCATCCTTTGTGTTTTATAAATGTCATGCATTTTTAGAATGGGTCAGTCTAAAAGACACTGATTCAGAAAACTCGACTCTGTCTTAAAGTGTTACCCATTCCTGATTTTCCTTTCATATAAAAATCTGTCATTAAACACAACAATGAATTTCGTCAGAAGAAGGTTTTTGGAAATTTTAATAACATGAATAATTAATATTACAATTTATTACAACAAAGTACAGTGTTTTTTTGAAAGCATTTATATGAATGTACAGATTACTTATAACACTGAAAGTCCTTGTTTGAAAAAAAGGCTACCACATGATTTTAATAAGAATATTGCAGGAATTTGTCTGTATTTTGACATATCTTTGACTGGGAAGTACGTCCACTGAAGATAAACTAAGTTATTAAAAAAGCAGTACCTGAGTCTAGATGAGTCAAATGACTTAATTATGGAGATATTCTCTCTATTTTAAGGTGGAATAATAAAAATAGATACTGGGGGAACCTTCAAGATGGCAGAGGAGTAAGACATGGAGATCACCTTCCTCCCCAAAAATACATCAAAAATACATCTGCATGTGGAACAACTCCTACAGAACACCTACTGAACACTGGCAGAAGACCACAGACGTCCCAAAAGGCAAGAAAATACCCAAGAACCTGGGTAGGGTAAAGAAAAAGAAAAAACAGAGTAAAAAGAATAGGGATGGGCCCTGCACCTCTGGGAGGGAGCTATGAAGGAGGAAAAGTTTCCACACACTAGGAAGCCCCTTCACTGGCAGAGACCGGGGGTGGGTGTTGGGGAAGCTTCAGAGACACGGAGGAGAGTGCAGCAACAGAGGGGCAGAGGGCAAAGCAGAGAGATTCCCGCACAGTGGATCAGTGCCGACCAGCACTCACCAGCCTGAGACGCTTGTCTGCTCACCCGCTG
Organism: Pseudorca crassidens; assembly: GCF_039906515.1. NCBI lineage: Eukaryota > Metazoa > Chordata > Mammalia > Artiodactyla > Delphinidae > Pseudorca > Pseudorca crassidens. The sequence continues at coordinate 17,626,192 of NC_090299.1, forward strand.
GGATGAGTGGGGGCTGGGAGCTGTGGCTTGGGCTTCCAGAGGTCAAATCACAGAGAGGGGACTAGGGTTGGCTGCATGAACACAGCCTGAATGGGGCTAGTGCACCACAGCTAGCCAGGAGGGAGTCTGGGAAAAAGTCTGGACCTGCCTAAAAGGCAAGAGACCATTGTTTTGGGCTGTGCGAGGAGAGGGGATTCAGAGCACCACCTAAATGAGCTTCAGAGAAGGGCACGAGCCACAGCTATCAGCTTGGACCCCAGAGACAGGCATGAAATGCTAACACTGCTGCTGCAGTCACCAAGAATCCTGTATGCAAGCACAGGTCACTATCCACACCACTCACCCCAGGAGCCTGTGCGGCCACTGCCAGGGCCCCGTGATCGAGAAGCAACTTACCCAGAAGAACACACAGCACACCCCAGGCTGTTGCAATGTCACACCAGCCTCTTCTGCCACAGGCTCACCCCACATTCCAATTATAACTACTGTACTCCTCCCTCCCCCCAGCCTGAATGACCAAGAGCCACCTAATCAGCTGCTGCTTTAACCTCCTCCTTTCTGGGCGGGGAACTGGTTGAGGGTGACCTACATGCAGAGATGGGGCCAAAACCAAAGCTGAACCCCAGGAGCTGTGCAAACAAAGAAGGGAAAGGGAAATTTCCCCATGCAACCTCAGGAGCAGCGGATTAAATCCCTGTAATCAACTTGATGTACCCTGCATCTGTGGAATACCAGAATGGACAACGAATCATCCCAAAACTGTGGTGGTGGACTAGGGAGCAACTGTAGACTTGGAGTCTGCTGTCTGCAACTGATTTGTTTCTGATTTTTATGTTTATCTTAGTTTAATGTTTAGTGCTTGTTATCATTGGTGGATTTGTTTATTGGTTTGGTTGCTCTCTTTTTTTATTCTTTTTTTTTAATAGTTTTTTAAAAATTATTTATTTATTTTTCTTCTTTCTTTTTTTCTCCCTTTTCTTCTGAGCTGTGTGGCTGACTGGGTCTTGGTGCTCCAGCCTGGTGTCAGGCCTGTGCCTCTGAGATGGGAGTACCTAGATCAGGACATTGGACCAACAGAGACCTCCTGGCCCCATGTAATATCAATCAGTGAGAGCTCTCCCAGAGATCTCTGTCTCAACCCTAAGATCCAGCTCCATCCAACGGCCAGCAAACACCAGTGCTGGATGCCCCATTCCAAAAAACTAGCAAGACAGGAACACAACCCCACCCATTAACACAGAGGCTGCCTAAAATCATACTAAGTTCACACACCACAAAACACACCACCGGACATAGCCCTGCCCACCAGAAAGACAAGATCCAGCCCCACCCACCAGAACACAGGCACCAGACCCCTCCACCAGGAAGACTACACAAGCCACTGAACCAACCTCACCCACTGGGGACAGAAACCATAAACAACGGGAACTACAAACCTGCAGCCTGTGAAAAGGAGACCCCAAACACAGTAAGTTAAACAAAATGAGTAGACAGAGAAATATGCAGCAGATGAAGGAGCAAGGTAAAAACCCACCAGACCAAACAAATGAAGAGGAAATAGGCAGTCTACCTGAACAAGAATTCAGAGTAATGATAGTAAAGATGGCCCAAAATCTTGGAAATAGAATGGAGAAAATACAAGAAACGTTTAACAAGGACCAATAAAAACTAAAGAGCAAACAGAGAATGATGAACAACACAATAAATGAAATTAAAAATTCTCTAGAAGGAATCAATAGCAGAACAACTGAGGCAGAAGAATGGATAAGTGACGATAAGTGACCTGGAATATAAAATAGTGGAAATAACTACTGCAGAGCAGAAAAAGGAAAAAGAATGAAAAGAATTGAGGACCGTCTCAGACACCTCTGGGAGAACATTAAATGCACCAACATTCAAATTATACGGATCCCAGAAGAAGAAGAGAAAAATAAAGGGTCTGAGAAAATATTTGAAGAGATTATAGTTGAAAACTTCCCTAACATGGGAAAGGAAACAGTCAATCAAGTCCAGGAAGCTCACAGAGTCCCATACAGGATAAACCCAAGGAGAAACACGCCAAGACACATATTAATCAAACTATCAAAAGTTAAATACAGGGCTTCCCTGGTGGGGCAGTGCTTGAGGGTCCGCCTGCCAATGCAGGGGACGTGGGTTCATGCCCCAGTCCAGGAGGATCCCACATGCCACGGAGCGGCTGGACCCGTGAGCCATGGCCGCTGAGCCTGCACGTCCAGAGCCTGTGCTCCACAGCAGGAGGGGTCACAGCAGTGAGAGGCCCGCATCCCGCAATAAAAGTAAATAAATAAAAAGTTAAATACAAAGAAAAAATATTAAAAGCAGCAAGGGAAAAGCAACAAATAACATACAAGGGAATCCCCATAAGGTTAACAGGTGGTCTTTCAGCAGAAACTCTACAAGCCAGAAGGGAATGGAAGGACATATTTAAAGTGATGAAAGGGAAAAACCTGCAACCAAGATTACTGTGCCCAGCAAGGATCTCATTCAGGTTCAGTGGAGAAATTAAAACCTTTACAGACCAGCAAAAGGTAAGAGAATTCAGCACCACCCATCCAGCTTTACAACAAATGCTAAAGGAACTTCTTTAGGCAGGAAACAGAAGAGAAGGGAAAGACCTGCAATAACAAACACAAAACAATTAAGAAAATGGTAATAGGAACATACATATCGATAATTACCTTAAATGTAATGGATTAAATGCTCACACCAAAAGACAGACTGGCTGAATAGATACAAAAACAAGACCCGAATATATGCTGTCTACAAGAGACCCACTTCAGACCAGGGACACATAGAGACTGAAAGTGAGGGGATTGAAAAAGATATTCAATGCAAATGGAAATCAAAAGAAAGCTGGAGTAGCAATTCTCATATCAGAAAAAATAGACTAAAATAAAGACTATTACAAAAGACAAAGGAGGACACTATATAATGATCAAGGGATCAATCCAAGAAGAAGATATAGCAATTGTAAATATTTATGCACCCAACATAGGAGCACCTCAATACATAAGGCAAATGCTAACAGCCATAAAAGGGGAAATCGACAGTAACACAATCATAGTAGGGGACTTTAACACACCACTTTCAACAATGGACAGATCATCCAAAATGAAAATAAATAAGGAAACACAAGTTTTAAATGACACATTAAACAAGATGGTCTTAATTGATATTTATAGGACATTCCATCCAAAAACAACAGAATATGCTTTCTTCTCAACTACTTATGGAACATTGTCTAGGATAGATCATATCTTGGGTCACAGATCAAGCCTTGGTAAATTACAGAAAATTGAAGTCATATCAAATATCTTTTCTGACCACAACACTATGAGACTAGATATCAATTACAGGAAAAAAAACTGTAAAAAATACAAACACATGGAGGCTAAACAGTATGCTACTAAATAACCAAGAGATCACTGAAGAAATCAAAGAGAAAATCAAAACATGCCTAGAAACAAATGACAATGAAAACACGACGACCCAAAATCTATGGGATGCAGCAAAAGCAGTTCTAAGAGGGAAGTATAGCAATACAATTCTACCTCAAGAAACAGAAAACTCTCAAATAAAAAATCTAACCTTACACCTAAATCAATTAGAGAAAGAAGAACAATAAGAACCCAAAGTTAGCAGAAGGAAAGAAATAGATCAGATCAGAAATAAATGAAAAAGAAATGAAGGAAACAATAGCAAAGATCAATAAAACTAAGAGCTGGTTCTTTGAGAAGATAAACAAAATTGATAAACCATTAGCCAGACTAATCAGAAAAAAAGGGAGAAGACTCAATTCAACAGAATTAGAAATAAAAGAGGACAAGTAACAACTGACTGCAGAAATATAAAGGATCATGAGAGATTACTACAAGCAACGATATGCCAATAAAATGGACAAACTGGAAGAAATGGACAAATTCCTAGAAAAGCACAACCTTCCAAGACTGGACCAGGGAGAAATAGAAAATATAAACAGACCAATCACAAACACTGAAATTGAAACTGTGATTAAACTCTTCTAACAGAACAAGCTCAGGACCAGACATCTTCACAGGCGAATTCTATCAAACATTTAGAGAAGAGCTAACACCTATCCTTCTCAAACTCTTCCAAAATATAGCAGAGTGAAAAACACTCCCAACCGCGTTCTACAAGGCCACCATGACCCTGATACCAAAACCAGACAAAGATGTCACAAAATAAGAAAACTACAGGCCAATATCACTGATGAACATAGATGCAAAAATCTTCAACAAAATACTAGCAAACAGAATCCAACAGCACACTAAAAGGATCATACACCATGAACAAGTGGGGTTTATCCCAGGAATGCAAGGATTCTTCAATATATGCCTATCAATCAATGTGATACAGCATATTAGCAAACTGAAGGAGAAGAACCATATGATCATCTCAATAGATGCAGAAAAAGCTTTCAACAAAATTTAACACAGATTTATGATAAAATTTCTCCAGAGGGCTTCCCTGGTGGCGCAGTGGTTGAGAGTCTGCCTGCCGAAGCAGGGGACGCGGGTTCGTGCCCTGGTCTGGGAGGATCCCACATGCCGCGGAGCAGCTGGGCCCGTGAGCCATGGCCGCTGAGCCTGTGCGTCTGGAGCCTGTGCTCCGCAGTGGGAGAGGCCACAGCAGTGAGAGGCCCGCATACCGCAAAAAAAAAAAAAAAAAACTCCAGAAAGTAGGCATAGAGGGAACCTACCTCAACATAATAAAGGCCGTATATGACAAACCCATAGCCAACATCATTCTCAATGATGAGAAACTGAAACCATTTCCTCTAAAATCAAGAACACAACAAGGTTGCCCACTCCCACCACTCTTATTCAACATAGTTTTGGAAGATTTAGCCACAGCAATCAGAGAAGGAAAAGAAATAAAAGGAATCCAGATTGGAAAAGAAGAAGTAAAACTCACTGTTTGCAGATGACGTGATATTATACATAGAGAATCCTAAAGATGCTACCAGAAAATGACTAGAGCTAATCACTGAATTTATTAGAGTAGCAGGATACGAAATTACTGCATGGAAATCTCTTGCATTCCTATACACTAATGATGAAAAATCTGAAAGAGAAATTAAGGAAACACTCCCATATACCATTGCAACAAAAAGAATAAAATACCTAGGAATAAACCTACCTAAGGAGACAAAAGACCTGTGTGCAGAAAATTATAAGACACTGATGAAAAATTAAAGATGATATAAACAGTTGGAGAGATATACCATGTTCTTGGAATGGAAGAATCAACATTGTGAAAATGACTGTACTACCCAAAGCAATCTACAGATTCAATGCAATCCCTATCAAACTACCACTGGCATTTTTCACAGAACTAGAACAAAAAAATTCACAAGTTGTAAACACAACAAACCCCTAATACCCAAAGCAATCTTGAGAAACAAAAGCAGAGCTGGAGGACTCAGGCTCCCTGACTTCAGACTATACTACAAAGCTACAGTAATCAAGACAGTATGGTACTGGCACAAAAACAGAAATATATATCAATGGAACAGGATAAAAAGCCCAGAGATAAACCCACGCACATCTGGTCACCTTCCCTTTGACAAAGGAGACAAGAATATAAAATGAAGAAAAGACAGCCTCTTCAATAAGTGGTGCTGGGAAAATTGGACAGCTACATGTAAAAGAATGAAATTAGAACACTTTCTAACAGCATACACAAAAATAAACTCAAAATGGATTAAAGATCTAAATGTAAGGCCAGACACTATAAAACTCTTAGAGGAAAACATAGTTAGAACACTCTATGACATAAATCACAGCAAGATCTTTTTTTGACCCACCTCCTACAGAAATGGAAGTAAAAACCAGTGGGACCTAATGAAACTTCAAAGCTTTTGCACAGCAAAGGAAACCATAAACAAGATGAAAAGACAATCCTCAGAACGGGAAAAAATATTTTCAATTGAGGCAACTGACAAAGGATTAATCTCCAAAATATACAAGCAGCTCATGCAGCTCAATATCAAGAAAACAAACAACCCAATCCAAAAATGGGCAGAAGACCTAAATAGACATTTCTCCAAAGAAGATATACAGATTGCCAACAAAGACATGAAAGGATGCTCAATGTCACTAATCATTAGAGAAATGCAAATCAAAACCACAATGAGGTATCACCTCATACCAGTCAGAATGGCCATCATCAAAAAGTCTACAAACAATAAATGCTGGAGAGGGTAAGGAGAAAAGGGAACCCTCTTGCATTGTTGGTTGGAATGTAAATTGATACAACCATTATGGAGAACAGTATGGAGGTTCCTTAAAAAACTAAAAATAGAACTACCATATGACCCAGCAATCCCACTACTGGGCATATACCCTGAGAAAACCATAATTCAAAAAGAGTCATGTACCACAATGTTCATTGCAGCACTATTTACAATAGCCAGGACATGGAAGCAACCTAAGAGTCCATCGAAAGATGAATGGATAAAGAAGATGTGGCACATATATACGATGGAATATTACTCAGCCATAAAAAGAAACGAAATTGAGTTATTTGTAGTGAGGTATATGGACCTAAAGTCTGTCATACAGAGTGAAGTAAGTTAGAAAGAGAAAAACAAATACCATATGCTAACATATATATATGGAATCTAAAAAAAAAATGGTCTGATGAACCTAAGGGCATGCACTTGAGGACACGGGGAGGGGGAAGGGTAAGCTGGGATGAAGTGAGACAGTAGCAATGACATATATACACTACCAAATGTAAAGTAGATAGCTAGTGGGAAGCAGCTGCACAACACAGGGAGATCAGCTCAGTTCTTTGTGATGACCTAGAGGGGTGTAGGGAGGGTGGGAGGGAGGGAGACACAAGAGAGAGGGCATATGGGGATACATGTATACGTATAACTGATTCAGTTTGTTATACAGCAGAAACTAACACAACATTGTAAAGCAATTACACTCCAATAGAGATGTTAAAAAAGAAAAGAAGTAGATACTGATGTCTCTTAACAAAAGGGGGGGAAAGTACTATTTGAGCATTAATTCTCATCAATAAGTGACTTTAATTTTAAGTGGGAGAGGACTCCCTTTTCCAAGATCAAAATCGGTGCTAACAAGTAACTCTTCTTACTGGGGCTTAGTTCTGAAGTTCAGAAGATTACCAGGTGGCATTTACCAATCTGTGGAAAGCAAAGGATTTTTGCTTCAATTAAATGGTACTTTTCCAATCTGTGTGGGGAATGTAGGTATTGAAGTTCCTAACCCTCATTAATAGGTGTGACTAGATTTCCATTTACCAATTAAAAATGCACGTGTTTAGCTGTCTGAACTCACAAGGTTTTGATCTTCTGCTAGGAAAGAATAACATAAAAAGTGTGATAGTTAGCAGTTCTAACTTACTATGTTTCTGCTTTTAGTAGTCCAGCAAACATAGACTTGTCCATCTATCCCCCTGAGACAGATTACATCCCTTTGTGATTACTCAGAGTGGCCACTAAAGGTCACTCTTACTCCATTTTCAGCCCAATTTTGAAACCTGAGCCCAGGTATTAAAATCTGTGAAACCTCTGTCTTTGCACTAGCAAAGGATGCACTCGTGATGGAATGTTGGGGGCCAAGGAGTACTAGTTAGCACACCCATTCAGTTCAGGAAGAAACAAAACCTACCTGTGTTAAGTCAGAAGTTTGAACAGAAGGTTTGTTTTAACATCCTCACGTTAATATATTTCTAGGAACTTTATCAAAATTCATAAAGTTTATTTTAAAGTGAACACCAGCAGATGTGAAATTCTATGGTTATATTCTGGCCCAGAATGAAAATGTTTTATTTAAAAGAGAAATAATTCATTTTTAGGAAACACATTTAAGACCTCAAATGCTTATTGAGTTAATAAATTATAACTGATCGTATTTGGAAAGGAGAGGGAAAGTTGAAAATAACACTTGCCAAGAATTTTACAGCTTAAATCATCTGTAAAAGTAAAGGCATTACATATAAAAGCCATTTCCTTTCTACACATAAGTGTTTTGAGTAGTTAGAAAATGTTCATATTTAAAAGTCTTGGATTTTTTAGGTAAGGGAAAGAACATATTTTTCTGCAGAACTTACAGGAGATACTTCAAATAGCCAGTGTGTATGCTCATTCTCACTAATAATAAGGAGAACATAAATTAAAGTAATTGAAGATCTGTTTAACTTTAAAAATGACCCCAAAAGTTTAATGGGAAAGTATCAAGTATTAATACTGTGGAAAAGTACATCACATTGTTCTGGGATGGTAAATAAGTACTGACATTTGGTGATATCTAGTAAAAAAGAATATGAATTCTTAGGGACCTAATAATTCAATTCTAGGATTTACCTTAGGGAAACACTCATTTGTTCAAGGAAGTATGTACAATAAATTACGGTTGAAAAAAGTACCACAATCTAAAAGTTAATTATTGAGAGACTAGCTAATTCTACACCACAGAATATCATTCATTAGTTAAAAAGAAGTATTCTTTACGACCTATAATGGAAAGTTCTTTTAAAGACATTTAAATGATGAAAATGAAATTCTGTTATATATGTAGAGTAGAATAGTATTTTTTTAATATTCAAAATTAAAATGTTGATTTGAGTCATATGAAATTGCTAATGTTCAGCTATTTTCAATCTACAATCTACAAATTTCATATGGTTCAATACATATATAGAAATAATGAGAAAGTAAACTAGTTTTTTCCATGACCTAAGATTAGAGAAGTGACATGAGGGGACTTTTAATTTTAAAATATTTAAATTTTTAAAAATTTTTAAAGTATTTAAAAAATATTTTTGCAATGAGAATGTATTCATATATTGTGTAAGTAAAAACTATTAAATGGATATGTGATTTTCCCCAAAATTTTAATATTTTAAATCTTCATTTACATTTATATGTATGTATTATATAAACTATATATATATTTGCTATGTAAGTGTATATATATCTATATATATGATAAAATATTAGGCATTCCTGTTAGCAGATGTCAGCTAAAGTCAACCTGCCTCTCAATAAATAAAATATGTTAGATAAGAGTTCCTTCAAGTCTTATTCTGGGTCCTGTAGAAAAGTCAACTCTCTCCTCAAGACATACTGTGCAAATTTATAGGGCTGACTTCCCATGCTAATCTCTAACTCATATGTTCATATGCTAAACCATTTTTGTTACTTCTCAACAGACTTTTTAGAAGCAAGTAATGGATTTTTCCTATTCCCTTTTTCACTCACACAGCAATCCCAGCGTTAACGTGGAACTTTGTAGATGTTTCTGGTGATTTAGAAAGGTAGAGGGGTTTACATCACAGCATATAATTATGTTTAAAGAATATATTACACATTCCTTTTCTTAAAAGTTTCCTGTTTTATTTCTGCCCACTCAGGCTGTGACTTCCCTACATGTTTTTTACTCATCCTTCCAACTACCCTTTGTGGATTGTCACTAGGGGTCACGATTACCTATCCTTCTATTAGAACATTTCATCTCTCTGCAAGATCTTGTTCCAAACTCAGCTCGACATTCATTTTTGCCTATCCTGACCTTCCAGGATTCTCTGATGAACAATGTTATCTTATCCTTTAATACTATTTACTTTCTCTAGAATACAACCCTGATTTTTTTCATTTTTAATTCGTATGTAGATTAAATAAAGTATAGCCTCAATCCTCACAGATCTCAGAATCCAGGAAGAAATACATAAGTCTATAAAAAAGTTCAGTGATTATATAAATTTGGATAACTTTGAATCAAAACTAGTTAAATAGGTTTCTTAACTGCACTTCTGAGAACATTTATTATGCATGGGGATTCTTCAACAGGTGTATCTAGTATATGTTATTTCAAACCTCTTTGAAGACAGAACTGTTACAGAGAGGGAGTTCTGTAAAACTTGAAATTGAAGACTGGTTAGCACCCAATTGCAATATAATGCAAAAAAAATTAAACCACTAATATAAGACAACGAAAGAAAAATATCAATAATTTTTTCTTGCAGGAAAGAGGAAAATTTTCAAAGAAAAGTAACATTTAAATGTGAACTTGAAATATAATTTTCTGAGCATTCCCTTGTGCCAATTAAATCTACAAATTGTTGTCAGAATAACCTTCCCAAAGCAGTTCTGATCATGTTATTTCTAAGTTCTACACATTAGATGACATACTTAAGGTTCCTTTCATTCTTGTCCAAACTTGCTATTACACTTATTTTCCTTTACCCTCTCTCATGTAGTCTATGCTCTATACATCCAAGACTGGTCAATCCCTCACATATTATAGGTGCTCAATAAAGTAATCTTTTCAATGAGCCTGAATGATAGCAGCTGTACAGTGATCTTGACATATTTTTTAAAGCTTTAACAAATGATAACTTATTTAATAAAAATAGTCATAAAATAGGCAGGGAGTTATTATTATCCATGTAACTGGTATATTCCATATGCTTAATTCTCTTAAATTTTGTCTCCCTTAAACTTTATTCAGTGGAGAATAATGCTCCCCTATCCCACAGTGAAAACTTCAGTTAGTTGCAGGGTTTTTCTGCTGATTTTTAGTTAATAGAATGCCTTTTGGTTAGAAGTTGCAAGTACAGCCTCAGTTCAGTAAATAGTGCCAATCCAAACCTAACCTAGCATTTAATCTCATCTTTTGCAGCAGAAACCAGCCTTCAGCGAAAAGCCAACAAAGAAGAGACCATGAGTCCTCTGCCTCCAATTGTTCCTTGCTCCTCTTTGCACCAATCAGGATGTAAAGTGGTTGGGAAGAGGAAAGGTAGGTGTCTGTGTTGGGGGGACGGGTGGGGGGCACTTCTCACTTCACACTGAGGGCTGTCTATCCTCTGGAGTTGGCAAATACTAAAATGAATTCTCTTTGGTGGAGCTTTTTGGGGATCTTAATGTGAACCCAGCAGGCAGAATCCTGCTCTCCCTAGTGGATGCGTGTGTCCTGTTCCTCGCCTGGTTATTGGGACTCTTGTCTCATCCCTGGGTATCTTTTTGTACCCATCCAGTCTCTTTCTGCTGATATTTCTGCTCTCTTCCCCACAGCCCCATTGAACAGGACCCCCAATGATCCCTCCATCTTGCATGGCCCACTACTGGATATAGGAAATACTTGTGAATCCTTTGCCGAATAAAACTGAATAAACTCTGGGCATGCAGCTTTCCCCGAATCTAGGCTTCCCCACACAAACAGTTTGCCAGCCTTTTAATTGCTCTCAAGATTTCCTGGACAAGAGACGGATTCCATTCAGAGTTCTCTCTATCTCACTCACAAGTCCTCCTTTTTCCACCTTCTGGACTTTGTTGTATTTTCTAGTAGGTAAAAAGAGCAGTAGTCAGGTTCTTGGCTATTTCCTATGAAAAGTTTCATATGCAGATTTATCTCACACATTGATATATGGTAACTTATTGGGACCTCAGTGGAAACTGAAGAAGGAAGGGTAATATTCTGATATCCCGTTATACTCATTTTTACAAGAGAAAAAAATAAAAGAGAAGTTAGTTTTCTAGACCTTACCAAGCATGTCTCAGGTTTTTGGCACTGTGTAGGCCCTGATAATGATGAAGGTCAGATCACCTGACAGTCAGGTGGGTACAAAAGCTTAGAGAACTTTTATTTTGGTTTAAAGAAGTAAATGAAGGTGGCATTTGTTTACTCAAGTGTTTTGGTATCAGCTTTATACTGGCTCCACAAAGAGAAATCAAGGTCTCCTCCCTCCTTCCAGTGATTTTCCTGCTGTGGCGTGTTTAAACACCTAAGAAAAAAGGCATATACATCCTGTATGGTATTTTGTAGAAATGGATACAGTTTGGGTTATTTTTAGTCTATGGTGGAATCATTTTACCTCTTTGTAATTAAATCAGAAACCATGATGAGAATTCATTAAGCAAAAATATTTGAAAGTTTTACTTATATTTTTAAATCAATTAAGCATTCCCCAAAGTGATAATCATGACCTAAACTAATGGAAAAATAACTTAGTGCTATGTGTGTTTGTTTGTTTGCTAAGGAGCAACATTACAAAACCTCCACACTGGTTATGAACAAGATATGTTAAAGCAGAAATTAATTTATAAAGAAAATATAGTCATTTTCTTATTTATGTTTACTTAAAGGTACCTATTAAAAGGATATTGATGTTAATTACAAATGGAAAATATTGATGATTATATCGATAATTATATAATAGAACTTGATTCATAGCCTGTACATTGTCACCGTTTGCGTTCACTACTCACCAAATATAGGATTTTGTTTATAAACTTCTTCATGAAAGTATACTGTCTGTCCCCAAAGGGAAATCAGGTGAAAATAAAAGCTCTCTCTCCAAAGTGCCATTTATTTAAAGAAACAATCTAATTTCTCACATATCTCTCCAAAGAAAAAAACCAAACAACTAAAATGGCATAAGATTTGTCAGAGTCCAGAACATCAATAATTCGTACCTTGGCCAATAATTTAGGATTTACTTGCCTTTTCTGTGTAGTTCAGCTTAGGAGAGAGTATTGTTTCAAACCTCTCGTTGCATAGAGGTTTCAATTTAAAAATTTAATGGTCTTTACTTTTCCTAACAGATGCTATTATAACTAAATAATTTCAAAGCATACAATTTAATATTTAAGGAAATAATTGTCTCTGTTTCATAACAAATGATACCTACAATACCCATATCAAATTTAAGAGGGTTTCCAAGATTATCAAAGCTTCTCAAAACTACCAGTCTCTATTCTTTACTAATGACTTTCTCTACCCAGTCTTACAGCTTCTTTCCACATACCAAAATAATTCTATGATCTTGAGCAAAGGATGCCATTTTATTAATGACACTTTAACGATGTCATTTTATTAATGACATTGCCTGTTATCTCAGACTTCCTATTACTTCTATCCTTACTGATCAAGGAAACATTGAATATGTGATCTAGTAAAGTCTTTGAACCAGTCAGACATATGGCAAAATGGAATGTGCTCTGATGAGAACTAGAAATAGAATAGAAACTACCATGGGATTTATCTTTGTAAAATCCTACCAGTTATACAAAGTGCTGCAAGTGCTAGTAGAAAAGGAATAGAGAATCTATAAAAACCCACATATTAAGGTCCTCTGTTTTATGACAAAAGCAACTTCTGCAATGAAGAAGGAAAGCATGGTCTTATAAAAAATGTGCTTTAGCAATTGGATATTTATATAGAGAAAAAGTACCTTGACATTTATCTAATGTCACACACAAAAATCAATTCCAGGGTCCAAAATAATAGCCACTAGTCATCAGTTGTTGAAAAACAAATTAAAAAGTCAATTCTTTAGTCACACTAGTCACATTTAAGTACTCAGTCAGTACATGTGTGTAGATATACTCCATTGGGACAGAGCAGGTTAGAACATTTTAATCATCTCAGAAATACCCTGCAGTAGGCAACAGTGTGTTTACTAGGACACAAAAAGTGCTAACAATAAAGGAAAAATTTATGGACATATTACAAGTGAAAATTAGAAACTTCTGTTCATATATTTTACCTTCATGAAATCATAAAAAGGAAAAGAATTTTAGTGCTGTGAAACTATAAAGCCACCATTATATAATTGGACATCATTAATTTAATGTGATAAGTGACGTATTTTACATAAATTAATTTGCTATTGTCCCATTTAATAGTAGAGAGCTAGATTCAGGCCCAGCTCTATTTTCAATATGTCTGAGAATTTTACTAGTACTAGTACAGACAATGTGTGTTACATTATCATGTTATTCAATAAATTAATAAACTTAAATTTGTTTATTAGTTTAAGATAATCATTATTCAGGCCCAGATTGGTTCCTCCCCAAGTTTATGCCAACTTATTAAATAGCATTACCATTCATTTCATCTAGTTGCTAAGTTAAAAATCTAGTAGTCATCCATGAGTTTTCCTTCTCTCACACACACACTTAATCCATTTCTGGATGTCCTTAAGGACACCACCCACATTCACTACCAGGTTTATCTATCAATAGAAAAACTTTTGAAATAATAATCCAGATTTAAGATTTCAGCAGAATTTGTTTTTCCCTCAGGCACTCTTGAAGGGCCTATAATGAAAAACAAGAGAAGATGGTCAGAAGCCAAAATTTCAAACATTTCAAAATTCAATTTGTGCCATATTGTTCTTAACATGCTAAATCTTCTACCACTCGACAGTGAATTTAGTATATGTTTAAAGAGGTTGTGCAGATGCCTGCTCTGCTTGGTTTTCAGCAGTACTGAGAGGCTGAGATGAGTAAAACTCACCTCACGGGAGAGCACATCAGAGAAAGGACTTGAGGCAGTACGTGCACAGAAGCTCTTTACTCTGGGACAAGATGAGATGAGAGAGAACCACTCTCTGATGGAAACCCAGAAAGAGGGACTGGGTACACCTCCACGTGAAGGAGTGTGGCACGACTTTCTGAGGCTGTGACAACACCAGATTATCTCAAAATATCTCAACACCAGATTATCTCAAAATTCTTTTCATTTTCATATCTCAGGATATCACTGCTGCTAGTTTGTGCTGGTTTTGATCATCACTAAAGACCTGATGTCACTGTTTGGTCTCAGGACAAAATTCTTTGAGTCTTTGGTTTTTGCCATTGTTTCTTTCAAGTAGTAGCTTTCAGCAATTTTCTTCATCTAATTGTTTAATATCAATAATAATATTAGACAATATCTGTTGTTTACTGTATGCCAGGCTCTGTTTAAAGTGCTTCACTTTCATTGAACACCCGCTTCTCCCAACAACTCTAGGAAGTAGGTACAGTCGGCCCTTCCTATCCATGGGTTCCACATCCTCTGATTCAACCAACCTCAAGCTTAAAATATTCTTTAAAAATTTTCCAGAAATTTCCAAAAACTTAATTTGCTGCCCACCAGCAACTATTTGCATTGCATTTACTACTATTTACATAGTGTTACATTGTATTTTATATTATAAGTAATCCAGAGATGATTTAAAGTATCTGGAAGGATGGGTGTTGGCTATATGCAAATACTATGCCATTTTATGTAAAGGACTTGATTTTGGTATCTGAGGGTGTCTTGGAGCCAATCTCCCATGGATACCAAGGGATGACACTACTATAATTGTCCCGTTTTAAAGATATTGAAACTGAAGAATAGAGGGAGTTAAGTAATTTACCCAGAATTACACAGTGAATGACAGAGCTTGGGTTAGAACCCAGGCGTCTAACTTCAGAATCCGAGTTCTTAATCATTTACAGGGATTTAAATGTAAATGAGAGGTCAAGCAGGCAAGAATAGGTGTGTGGATTGGACTGGCTAAGTCTAAAGTAGGGAGTTGTGGAAATCTCTGGCAAATTGGAAGGGTTTGGCCAACTCACTAACAAGTCATACTAGTTATTGGAATTTATTAAAGTGAAAACAGTCTCAAGGGCTTACACTTTATCTAAGCTGCTTAGTTTCAGATAGGAACAGAAACTTTTCTTTTCCAAGTTTCCTAAAAAATTTAGTCCCTCATCTTACTTCTACCCTAATGAAATGCTAAACTCTGAAGACTCAGATATAAGGTTTCTGTGAGCTCTGAAGTTCCTGGGTTTAGTCTGAACTATACTGTAGGCTCCTTTGAATGTGCTAAGGTCTCTCTTTTAAGCTTTTGGAATTTTCTTTTTTTCGTTGATATTCTTAAATTTCACTGTAGTGTGTCCAGTCATAGTTTGCTTTTTTTTTTCCTTTTCTTCCCTCTTTGCCATGCTATGAACCCTTTCAATCTGAGACTTTTATTCATATATATATATATATATATATATATATATATATATACACACACACACACACACACACATATACCCCACATCTTCTTTATCCATTCATCTGTTGATGGACATTTAGGTCACTTCCATGTCTTGGCTATTTGTAAGTAGTGCTGCTATGAACATTAAGGTGCATGTATATTTTCGGATTATGGTTTTCCCTGGATATATGTCCAGAAGTGAGATTGCAGGATCATATGGAAATTCTATTTTTAGTTTTTTAAGGAACTTCCATACTGTTCTCCATAGTAGTTGTACCAATTTACCTTCCCACCAACAATGTAGGAGGGTTCCTTTTTCTCCACACCCTCTCCAGCATTTATTATTCGTAGACTTTTTAATGATGGCCATTCTAACTGGTGTGAGGTGATACCTCGTGTAGTTTTGATTTGCATTTCTCTAATAATTAGTGATATTGCTGAGAAATGTTACTTGATTATTTCCTCCTCTCAATTTTTTATTTGTCTTACTTTCTAAGAATATTATTTAGGATGTTTCATTTATGTTTCTCTCCAACATATCACTAAATTCTTCTTTAAGTTTTCTACGTACTTATCCTTTTTTGATTTCTTCTGGAATGTTTCTTAAACTAAACTTCCAATTTGAGACTTCATGGATTATGTATCTACATAACCTATTACATTCTTTATTTAATTTACTACACATTTCTGCTTGGTTCTTCTTATGGTTTCTTATCCTTCTTGCATATTTTAAACAACTTATCTTTTCTAGTTATTATGCTAAATTATATTATTTGGTTATTTATTCTACTTTCTCTGCTTCCACTGGAATATGAATTCCAGTTTATTTGTAGTTTTGAAATAGTTGTGCTCTTTGTCTCTCTCTGTCTCTCTCCCTCTCTGTGTGCCTGTGAGGTCATATTCCCTTGGGGTTATTGGATAATCTATCTGGAAATGCATTAGGGGGAAGGGAACTGGATCCTGTAGTCGTTTTTGGTTCAGCATTTTGGTAGAAACTGGAACTGAAGTCTCTCTTCTACTCTTTCCATTCAATTTGCCAGATATGATAGAGAACATGTGCTCTGACTACAAAGCAATAAATTTAGAAGTTAATAATAAAAATATAAATAAAATTAACTTGTACTTGGAAATTTTAAAAAGTTGCCAAATAACTCATGTTAGAAAGAAACCAAAACTAAATTTAAAAGAATTAGAAGTGTGTGATAATAAAACACACCTCAAAATGTGTAGGACTGTATAAGCCATGCCTTAAGGGAACATTATTGTTTTGTATATATATTAGAAAGTCAGAAAGTCTGTAAATTAATGAGCTAAGTGTCCAACTTACGAATTTAGAAAATGAGTAACAAAATATACCTAAATGTAGTATAAAGAAAAAGAAAATAAAACAACAACATAAATTATAACATAAAAAAGCAAAGATACAATTGAGTATCAAAAATGTATTGATTATAGGGCTTCCCTGGTGGCACAGTGGTTGAGAGTCCGCCTGCCGAGGCAGGGGACACGGGTTTGTGCCCCGATCTGGGACGATCCCACATGCCGCGGAGCGACTGGGCCCGTGAGCCACGGCTGCTGAGCCTGCGCGTCCGGAGCCTGTGCTCCGCAACGGGAGAGCCCACAACAGTGAGAGGCCCGCGTACCGCAAAAAAAAAAAAAAAAAAATGTATTGATAATAAAGTAGGGGTGAAGTACGCAAGATGGCAGAATAAGAAGCTCCAGACCCTCCTCCCTCCCTCAGAGAAACAAATTCAACAATACATGAACCAATTCCTCAACAACTATAGAATATCAGTTTTGAAAATTTATCTAAAATAGACAGATACTTTGAGAACTGTAACTTATCAAATCAGAATTAAGAAGCAATTAATAGTTCTGGAACTACTAAAGAATTGAAGTAATAATCACACAAAAATATTCCCAAAATAAAAGCTTAGGCACAGATAGTCTCATTGTCCATTTTATTAAACTTTCAAAGAGTGGGTAATTCCTGTTAGGAAAATTGGAAGTTTTAGGATAAAAGTGACTGTTCTATAACCATGTTAATAAGTAAATACCAGAGGTGGCTTTAACCATATTGAGTTGGTCAGTGACAACTCACTTCAGTCAACCTGTATCTGAAAGCCAACACTAAGTAACAGTCTTACACTTTTGAATGTTAGTCAATTGGCAACAGACCCACTACAAATCATGCATCTAAAACTGACGTTGACCTATCCCTACCTGTGTGATCAACAACAAAAAAACACACTTAGGTAACTAATAGAAAACACACTGCAAAGATTGATAGTAACCTACTTCTGTAACCAATATAAACCATGCTCTAAGAATGACTACAACCCACTTCTGTCCCATGCCCAATACAACACAAAACAAACTCTTTGCCAAAATTCTGTATTTCAGAGCAGCAGTTTACTTCTCTAGTTTTGAAATAGTTGAAATGGTATGACTCCCATAGTTCTGTGGATGCTTAAACAAATAAGCATGTGTTAGCCAGAAACCCTGTGCCCAAATTCCATTTGTTCTTCAAATTTGCTGCCAGGTGAGCCTGATTGAAATGAGCCCTCAATTTGTAGCATTTTTGTTGCTAACTTTTTTTTTTACACTACCATTTATAACCAGTAGGTCTTTATATAACATAAGGCAATCAGGCCTAAAATCATGGTATATGACAATTAGGCCTTTTAGTTTGGAGGAGCATCATATGGTAAACAAAACTAGCGAGAGGCCTTTGTATAAAGTCATTCAATTTTTTGTTGCAATATTTGATAAATATTTTTTCAGTTAATCTGCTTATTATTTTCTTTCCCTTTTGTCTGACTATTTGCACAAAGTCTGATCTCATGTGTTTTTGTTTTGCCCTGGATTGTTTTGTGTTAAACATACAAGAGAACGCTTCATGGGGAAGCTAGGAAAAGAACACTAGCAGATCAACAATCTTCACAGGCTGTAATGACTAAAGCCTTTAAGCAAGGACTCCTCATACAGTAGAAAAACAAGTCCTTGAAGGTATTCGGGGTTGGCCCCGCATTTGGAGAAGAGACAGTGAGGACAATCAAGTAGTAAAATGCATGGGGTTAAGCTAATACTAGACAGTTTCAAATTGTCACCTGACAGACTCTTCCATAAGGTGACCTGTCATATTTGGGACACATTGACCTTCTTAGTAAACAAACACTAAGAAGAAATCTTTTCTAGGATAGCAAAGAATATGACCAATTAATACCTCATATGTAATTTTATTTCCTTCATCAGGCCTGGAAAATCTTCCAGGGAGCCTTCCAGTTCCCTTTTATAGTATTTTAATTGTCCCTGTTTTCTCATAGTCATCTAATGTTAACGAATAATTATTGTCCAGAGTATTAAATGATTCTCCATAATCCTTGTCCCAGTAAATGATATAACAAATGACTCAAAGCCAAAAAATAGGGTAAAATCATGCTGACTGAAGCTCAATGAAAAATCAGAATTCTGCAAACAAAACCACATTTTCAAGGGGAAACAACAAAAATGGTGGAAAGCTGGATGGTCCCTAAAGGTCTCATAAGCAGCTTTGGTTGGTGGAGAATGAAATGGGAATTTTATAAGCTCCCACACTTCTAAGAAATTGTTGATATTCCATTACCATGGGTGGTATGACACAAAATATATGTTAGTATTTGCCTTGTGGTATGCATATAGCTTCAAAAACCTTTGGAATTTCCTGACTGATCGAAGTGTTTTTTGTTACTCATAATAAGCCTGTTTTGACAATGAGGTTGTGCTAACAAGGTGACTCATGGTGGGCCCACAGAAAGTTTCAACAGAAGGGCCTGCCAAACACATAAGAGGGTTGGAACTTTCAGTCCCATCTCCCAAACTCTGAGGACAAAAGGGGAGCTGGAGACTGAATTTAATCATGTGGTTAATAATTTAATCAATATATAGCTATTTAATGAGGCCTCAGTAAAAACTCTTGAACAAGGTGATTCAGAGAGCTTCCAGGTTGATGAGCACATTGATGTTTTGGGAGGGGTGTGTGCCTGGATTCCAGGAGGAGAGAGAACATGAAAGTCCTTCACCTCCCCTCTCCCTGTACAACTTTGTCCTATGTTTCTCTCCCATTGAGCTAATCTTGAGTTTTATCCTTTATAATAAAACTGTAGTCTTAAGTATAGCACTTCCCTGAGTTTTGTGAGTTTTTCTCGAAGGGGCAAGTGTTGTGAGAACTCCCTAAATTTGTAGCAAGTCATACAGGAGTGCCAAAGGACATAGGGCTTCGAACTGTGTCTGAAGTGGGGGCAGTTTCGTGGGACTGAGCTCATTAACCTGTGTGGTCTGTGCTAACTCCGGGTAGTTAGTGCCAGAATTGAACCAAATTGTAGGGCACCCAGTTGAGGGCGAAGAATTAGTATAAGATGTGATCTTAAACCTGTTTAGTTAATCAATGACAGCCTCTGCAAACACACCTTTGAAAGCCAGCCAATTAGTGACAGCCTCACATTATGAGAGCTAGCCAGTTTTCAGTGCATTCACTCCAAGCTATGTCCCACTCCCACCTCTGTAACCAACACTAACCATGCTCTGTAACGTTGACATCAACCCACTCCTGTCCCCATACCCATCATAACCCAAAGCAAATCTTCCCCAAAAGACCATAGGTCATCAGCCATTTGTTCTGTCCAGTGTGACTGTACCTGACCACTATAGCTCTCTGTTTGTTAAATAAGGCATAAATTCAGCTTTTCACCAAGAGATACTGAATGATGGTCTGATGTTTTGACACTTATGTAAACTCTTTCACGGATTGTGAAAGAAGAAATACTCCTCAGCTTATTCTAAGTGGTCAGTATAATTTTTAAAACAGTCAGAAAATTATAATACAAGGAAAGAGCATTGCGTACCTATTTACCTAATAACTGTAGATGCAAAATTCTTAAACAAAATATTTTAGCAGTTCCAATATAGCAGTGTAGCAAAAAAATACATTATGGGTAAGTTCGGTTTGCCCAGGTATGTAAAGATAGCTCCATATATACATTAACAGATTACATCATATCAATAAATACAGAAAAACATTTGACAATAATGTAAAAACATGCCTAAAATTTAAATCTTTGTAAACTGGGAATAGGAGGCAACTTCTTCAAGTTGATAAAAATCATTTATGAAAAACCTATATCAATTATGATCCAAAATGGGGAAATTTTAGAAGCATTTAGTTTAAAATTAGGACAAACTTCACTTTTATTCAATGTGCATTTGAGCTCAAAATGCAAAAAATGATAGAAGAGCATTACTATCTAAGGAATGAAATGGAGAAAAAGTCATAAATGGCAGATGATATAATTTTTTACATAGAAAACCCAAAGAAACTACACATAAATCATTAGAGAAAACAGGAAAATTTAGAAAGACAGATGGATATAAGATTAGTATATAAAAGTCGATTATATCTGCATATACTAGTTATCAGCTGAGAGATCATTCAACTTTTGTGATTGATCACTATGTGACTTCTAGAATATAGGTTAAAATGAGTGGCAATGAAATTTTTTTAAAAGACTTCCAGTTCAATACGCTTATTTGTTTAAATTAGGTTTTTAAAATCACTTATTGCTTATAAAATTTAAATTGGAATGATTCTACCAATAGGTGATATTCATCAATAGGTAAATAAATAATTGAAAGAAAAAATATTTCATCTCATTTAGAAATGCATTTTAATCATTTATGTTTACTATGATATATCAAATACTGTAATATATTATTTTTTGTTTGATTTTATGTCATAATATTTATAATAATAAGTCTAATGATAACTCCAATCACTTCAGTAAACCCAAACGCCATGCACTCTTTTCTTTGCCCAGAGGGACCACCACTCTTTGTGCTCCAATTACCTCGTCTGGGGCTTGCAAAGTGCCCCAGGCAGAAAGCTAAGGTGAACTTGGGGGCACTTCATATGTTTCCTTTCTTTCAAGGATCACAGCCCTGAGCTATCTGGAGTCCAGTTCTTAAAAACAGTTGCTTCATATAATTTGTCCAGATTTATAGTTATTTGCTCAAAGGTAAACTGATATCTGTTAACTCCCTTATGGCTGCAAGCAGAAATTCACAGTAATGTTTTTATGTGTCACTCTTTATAGTACTCTAAAAATTACATCCTTTTCAGATATTTAATTTATGATGAAAAATTTTAGATGCAAACCTAAAAATGTGCAAGGGTTTGAGTTGCAGAGACTAAGGTGGGGAATTGTGAGATCTATTTGTATATTTTTACTTGTGATACAGATAAAATCGGTAGGCTCTGGGATATGACATCCTGAAAATTAGAAGAGAAGTCCTATGCTAGAAATTAAGATTTTGGAGCTGTTGGCTCCATTCTGGAGTCTCAAAGTAGATGAAATCACCTGATCAGAGGCAGTTTATTACGGAAAAAGAAGAGTACGTAGAAGTGAGTTCTGAGGTACTCCAATGTTTAGCTGTTATTCAAGGAGGTACCAGAGAAAAAGACAAGGAATAAGGAGAAAGAAAGGTAGAAGAAAAAAATATGAAAACGCAGCTTATAAAAGCCAAGAAAATTTTATTTAAGAAAGATGAGTGATCCACTATCTTAAAAGTATAATGAGATCAAGAAAGACAGACTGAAAGGAGGCCACTGGATCTAAAGTGTACAATAGTCCTGAGTGTATTAAATTGAGATGCTGAGTTTTCAGAAGGGAGTGTGGAGATTCAGAAAGGATAGCACCACACGCAGAATTGCTTAATGGCACGACAGGATGTGGTCCAAAGCACACATGGCAAGACTGGCCTTAGATGGAGTTTTGGCAGCATTGCTTCTAGAGGGATTAAAAACAGCTTTCCTTAACCCTCTCTAATCTACTTAGGTGACTAGATATAATCAAGCGCATTCTTAACATCAAGTATATATTTTTTAACAAAGGGGGAACTAACCTATTTTTTGAGTCAAAAAAAAATGCAGCATCACTACACATGCCTCCTATTTTCCACCCTGGTTCCAGTGCAGGGTGTGTTAGCAGGCCAGGATTCTTTCCCTGGTTGTCTTGACTTTATCTAACTGTTTTTGTTTTTGTTTGCCAAGCTTCTGTTCAGAGAAATTCATGAGGGTCGGGTTGGATTGGAGGGCATTGTTCCAACAAGAAGAAAGCGCCAACTACAGCAGTCTCATCCGACTATGGTTCTTTTGTAAAATTTTTATCCTCCTTTATCCTGCCAGCTCCTGCATTTTAGAGTAAGTTAAGCTTTCCACTAGCTCCATCTCTCCCAAGTGTTGTAATAGAAGTGGAAGCTCACTTCTCAGTGACTCATTTCCAACTTAAGGAAGCAGGGAAAATAGTCATTATCAGATCAACAGGTTTATCTTGCTTAAGGAGACAAAATTTAATACATAGAAATAAAACCATTAAGCTAGATATGTTTAGGATTCATTTATTAATTTCAATGTATTTTAAATCAAATATGGGGCTTTTATGTTCTTATGAAGGAGAAATATTCATAAATGATATTTTGTGTCAAAAGAGCATGGATTTATACATTTGGTGATGGAAAGTTTAGGTGGATCCCATTTTATTGCTACTGTCTTCCTTATGAAGTAGGAAGAAAGATAGTTTGCTAAGAACTAAGAAAGCTGAGGCATAATGCTGAAGTTGAAGGGGATGGAATGAGTTTAAAAGGTACTCCCCCAAATTAAGAGAGACATAACTAGAAAGACAGTGAGGAACTACTTGACATTGTTCATTAAGTTGTATTGATACCAATCTTCTGTCTGTTTTATTCCTCCCCCTCCATCCCCAAGGTGCTCAGCAGGCTGCAATTAGGAAGAGAGAAAGCAGATACTTGGAATCCTAAAAACTAGGTTTTTTTCAGATGCAGTTAATGAAAGAATATAGTGGCAATATGGTTCAAGGTATTGACTAGAGATTAATAAAAACAAGAGAGGGCTTCTGCACTTGAGGCAAGTAGAGTGCCCCAAAAAGAGAATAAGATGGCAGGCAGGCAAGATTAGCAGCAAAATGGAAGTATAGCCAAGATATTGTATGCAGAGAGTGGACGTCAAAAACTGTGAAATGTTCGAGATCTAACCCTGTGTGCCATGCTTTTATGAATACATGGAAGACACAGACTCTTGGTTTGGAGATAAATAATGATCGATTACTCGCAGGAATAAAATTAGCCAGAATACATATATTCAATTTTGTACCGGTTCTCCAGGCCGCAATTTCCACAAGGCAACACAAAGGGCCAGATGATACCTATAAATGCAGTGGGTTGATTACAGGAGAGGAGAGTTGAACTTAAGGAATCCAAAAGTTTTATAATGGTAGTGAGCATGCCTGCCCTTTGTTCTGGAAGAAGATACTGTATTTATTACACTGGATGGTACACACAACTGTCCTTTGCTCTGGAGGGAGACACTGTCTTTCAAGATGGTAAGCAAACACGCTCCTTGTTCTGGAGGGAGACTGTTTCTCTCTTTGGAGCATTTTCTATATACCCATTAGTTGAGAACAAAGGGCAATCAGTGCCTCACTTTCAAGATGTGCAGAAATGTGAGACAACCATGGAGACTTGTCTTCTGACAGTGGGAATCTGATTTATGGATTTTGTGAGAAAAACAATTTCAGGTGATGACAATTTCTTGACTATGGTTTTGGGAGCTCATGACTGAGAAGTAAATGAATCAGGAGTTGGATATGTTACTTATTTGAATATTGAAATTTCCTAGGATGATGGCAAAGGTTTGAGTTGAAAGGAAAGTAGTAAAGTCTTCAACGATAAGTATAAGACATAATGTATAATAATATACAGCAGAAACTAACACAACAATGTAAAGCAATTATACTCCAATAAAATGTTAATAAAATAATAATATATTATACATAACATATGCATAAGTATAGGACATATAGGACATAAACAACAGGGGTTAGAAAAGTAGAGTCTTACAGCTAGATGGTGTAGCCTCAAACAGGGATTTAAGACAGTGAGTATAAGCAACTGCATGAAGAAAATGGTTTTTACACTAAGCAAGTTGAAAGATGAAGGCAAAAAAAAAATTGTTTTGAAATATCACCATTGTCCTAATTCTCAAGCTTCAGTGGATGTTTCTAATAAAATCCATGGAAGATAATCATTTAGGAAACTGATAACCAGTTAGCACATCATCCTGTGTCTAGAGACTGAAACAGATTCAGCTGAAATGCCCGTGCAACAATGAGTAGAAGACATTGCAAACCTACCCAACTCTAAAGTACTTCTGGAAGTATTCCGTGTTGTAATCATTCTCTGTGTACTGCTTAAAAGAAGAATAATTCATTCATTTATTCCCTCATGGAAACAATATAGATCTAAGTAAAGGACCAATATATTTCATTTGTTAAGAACCCAGGCTTTAGAGTTAGGCAGAACTAACTTTTTATCCCATGTCTGCCACTTAATTCTTGTTTAACCTAGAGGAAATCAATTAAAGTTTCTACATTTGGTTTCTTTATCTATAAAATGAGATGATGAGAGGAGAATGATGATGGTGATGATGATGATTATAATTGTGATAATCACAATTACAATTGTGTGTTTTAGAATTAAATGAGACAAAATATAAATGTCTTGATAACTAGAAAATCCATGAATAGTAATTATTATCACTGTTATCATTTTATTACTATGCTGATGTAGAGTTCATCTTGTCAACAGACAGATATACCTTCACCACTCAAATCAGAAGATTTGGTATTTGTCTCTAAGTAATCTTAAATCATACCTGAAATTATAGTGATTCCTCCTAACTTGGAATACTGCATTAGCATTTCCATCTCAATTTAAATCAGTTTAGATCAACTTAGCAGGTTAAATGAGTTTTAAGACCTATTCCTGTTCTGGGTTCTTGGAATAAATACATGAAGAAGTTAACTATCCCTACTCATAAAGAATCCAAAGTTTATCACATGCTATGATGCAGATGTTACCTCTTAGAACACATTTAGTTGATTCAGAGTAACCACCTGAAAAGGACTCCAAGACCACAGGAAAAAAAAAAAAAAATCACCGTGTTTGTTTTGAGAGTTTGCCAAAGACTAGAGGAAGGTTGAATGCATCCTAAGCCAGATAAGAGCAGAATGACATAACATTTAACTTTACCTGCTGAGAATGGGTGCTTTACTGAGAATTTGACATTTGAGTTGAACCTGGAAAAAAAAATTGAGTAGGATTAGAGAAGAAAAGTCAGAAAAGCATTTCAAGCAGAGAGACAGTAATAAACAGAGACATGAGTGAGATAGAAAGGATGTCAAATGCTTGAGAAATAGTGTCTTGAAAACATGGAGAGTACTTGTAGCAGTAAGATGGGAATGTACAGTAAATGGACTTGAATGACATGCCAAGGATTTGGACTTTGTCATGAGGTAATGAGAGGTACCAATGAAATTTAAACAATAAACACATGAACAGATGGGCATTTAAGATTACTGGCGACAGAGTATGCAATATATTTAGAGGAGTAGATGCTGAAGATGAAATTAGATACGAAAATATTCAGGTAAGAGATGGGTAAGATCAATAAATAGAACAGGTGATGAGTTCAGCCTCGAAACAGATTATCACTGTTGTGAACAACTAGATATGGAACTATAAAAGTAAAGATAGAGGGCTTCCCTGGTGGCGCAGTGGTTGAGAGTCCGCCTGCCGATGCAGGGGACACGGGTTCGTGCCCCGGTCCGGGAAGATCCCACATGCCGCAGAGTGGTTGGGCCCGTGAGCCATGGCCGCTGGGCCTGCGCGTCCGGAGCCTGTGCTCCGGCAAAGGGAGAGGCCACAACAGTGAGAGGCCCGTGTGCCGCAAAAAAAAAAAAAAGGTAAAGGTACATAATACACTTTTCACATATTCAATGAAACAAAATAGCATTAATAAATTTGGTTTTGGACATGTTGAATTTTCAACCTTCTGCTGCAGCTTTATGGAGAGTCAATCATGTTCTAGGTCAGTGTCGGCAAACGTTTTGTTAAAGAACCCTATAGTAAATGTTTTAGGTGTGGCCTGCCACGTGTTCTCTGTCACAACTACTCAGCTCTGCCATTGCAGTGAGAAAGCAGCATAACAATGAATGAGCCTGGCTTTACTCCAGTAAAACTTAATTTGCAAAACAGGTGGTCAGCCCGGGAACCTGTAGTTGAAGTGATGCTTGAAGATGTGAATCAGGC
This sequence comes from Pseudorca crassidens, assembly GCF_039906515.1. Taxonomy (NCBI): domain Eukaryota; kingdom Metazoa; phylum Chordata; class Mammalia; order Artiodactyla; family Delphinidae; genus Pseudorca; species Pseudorca crassidens. Next base: position 17,653,204 of record NC_090299.1, read on the forward strand.
GAAGTTCACCCAGAAAAAATAAACTTAAAGAGGGAATACAGTTTTTTTGTGGAAGGTTGGGAAAGAGGAAATCATCAAAAACACTGGAAGAGAGTTGTCAGACGTGTAGGGAATTAATCAGCAAAGATCTGGGTCATGGAAAAGGAAAGATAGCATTTCCAGGAGAAAGGAGTGGTCACTGGCGCTCCATGTTTTAAGTGTGCCAAAGTAACTTCATCAGGGAGTGAATGATTCCGTCAGGCGAGTGGAACTTATATTTTCTAGGATAATCCAAAATAGAAAAAATATTTAAAGTAGTACTTTTAGTTGTGCTCAGTGAGTGGATTACAAGAGTGTTCTTCCTCCAGTGTTGACCACATAAGATCAAAATTAGGAGGATGAAGAGTGGGGGTAGTGTGCAGATGTGTAGTATGACAGAATGCTGCCATGGTGACTATTATAGAGTGATCAGATACTGATATGATGAGGTCCAATTGGCTGGTGCCTATTTTGTGATTCTGTTTCACATCAGATCACAGACCTGCAAAAAGAAAATTTGCAATACAAACAGCGCTATTAATTATCTGGTGTAAACTCTCATAAAATTATTTAAGAACTGTATCATATTTTTTCTGAAGCATTCCCAAAATGATGTTGCTTTTTTTCCTGAAACTACATTCCCCTCACTTCTTATTTTTCCTGGTGGAATAGGACTCAGAGAATTTGTTAGGAGTTGTAAAAGAATGAAAAAATGCTAGAAACAATATACTGTAAAAATACTTGCGAGTGTTAAACCAAGCTGGACAAAGAAAAGAGAATATATAAATCAATAATCAAGAGCTAGTTAAAATTACATATATTTCCTTCCTGAAGAATGTATGGCTTCTGTTCAAGATTTCAAGATTTCAAGATTTGTATTGTGTACCTAAAGGAAGCCTTAATCCTACATCCTATTTGTGGTCATGCTTTCATGGGAACTAAAGGCAACACATAATAAGCAAATAACAATTCTGATTGCTTCATATTTCAAACCTTATAAAAATGAATATTATTTACTAAGGTTTACTTAGCCACAACTCCCATTGGCTTTAGTGGGAGTTTTGCCATGGCTAAAGACCACAAATAAGGTCCATGTTTCTGGTAATAAAAAGACTGCCCTGTTACTGTGGAGAAACTGTCAAACCACAGAGTGAAAGAAAACAGTTTCATGTCACTGGAGAAGTCTCCAAGTTGACTTCCATTAAAATGTAACCTTATAGTAGGATGTGGATGATTAGAAAGTACTTAGGATAAAGGACAAAGGTTACTTTCCCAAAAGAGAAATTGTGTTCAAGTGAATGGAGACTGTAGATGGGACGCCTAGGGATACTGGCTCCTTTCCCATTCTGACACTTACTTGACTTGTCTCCTTTGGCAAGTTATATGCAGGTCCTCCCTCTTGCCTGGTCCCATGTGCCAAATCTGGGCCCTGGTCATCTCACAGCTGGACTACCCTTACCTTTCCTCCTAACAACCCCTGCTTCCTGCATTTCTACGCTCCAATCAAACACTCTCCTACTCATGTTATCTTCATTCCTTGTCATTCAGTTCAGGTTGCTCTTCTCTTTAAAAATCCCTCAGCAATTTCCCATCCTTATTTTTTTCATCTTTGCCTTTCAGTTCCTCAGTGACCAAAACCTGTCATCTGTTCATCCTTACCAAACTTGTCTATTCAAGTGGGAATGCTGACAAATTCAACAGAGAATATGCATTGAGAAAAATCAGCCCTTCTGCAATTGAAAATTAAGTGTCAGTCAAGTTGGGATTCTGTCATGTGGGAAAATAAGTATCCCAAAGCAATTTGTTAGATTTTTTCATTCTTTTTATCTTAATGTCAAAGAAGAAGAGTTTTAGCTAGGTCTGATTACCCAAAGCCTTTCTTTGTTTTTCCACATAATTAAAGCCATAGAGGTTTTTTAGCTGGAATGGACTTTTTTTATTATCTAGTCTGTGGTTTGAAAACTGTTACTGTTTTCACAGCAAAATTATTTGTTAAAGACACATCTTATACAAAAAAATAATTTAAAGGAAGTTGTTACATTGAACCTGTGTAAGAGTCCCTGAGTACTACTCACCCTATTCCTATACAGATCCTGAGAGGTTGCTTGGGGCCATAAGGACTTCACCAGTTCCAGCTTCCTCAATTTACAACTGAGAAAACTGAAGCTCAGAGAGTAAATTTTTTCAGAGCTATAGTTAAAGGCAAAGCTGCTGCCCTAGATTTCAGTGTCCTGATTCTGAGTATCTAGGTCTTCTTCCACTATTGTCTTTATAACTACTCTTCTTTATTGTTTCTTTGGGAAACCATCTGTGCAGGTTGAATGATTCTGTGATGGATTTTAGCATAAATCATGGGAATAAGTCCATTACCTTTAGTGGAGTTCTACAATATCTATACAAAATGGCTCAGACCTTCTCTGATCACCAAGCCAGTAACACAAATTCAGGAGCTTTCTTGGGCATATTAATTATTTTAGCTAAGCAATGATTGAAATAGAAGTTACTAGCCTTTGTGAAAAGAATCATGAATAAATATTCTACCTATAAAATATATGACTTAATGATCAAATTTATAATATAAGGCTATTTGAGAATTATTTACATGGATGAGAAAAAGAACTATTTATGTATGAATAGTCTCCTGTCAGGCCCAACCCTAACTTTATGGGGCACAAGCACAGGGCAAAACTTTATATATATCAAGTATTTTAAGGTTGTAAGTCAAGCTAGGCCCATAACCATGCCTGGGTCCCTGTCCTCCCATCTACCTTCCCCTGCTCTCTGAGGATTGCTCTTTCAGCCCTGAGACTTCAGGAGTCCTCGGCTCTGTCCTGAACCAATCTTCATTCTATGGATAGGTCTTCTGGGGCAGGGTACAGTGGAAACTGAGGGTGAGCCCAGGACTTCTGGACAGTGTCTAGATCTATTAGAACCCCAAATGGGACTGACTTGGTTAGGCTCCCTAGGGATCTGGGATAGATCATCTTCTCTCCTCAAACCCTCGCTTCTCTGACTCAGCACCTCCAGGTTAAGCATCTCCCCAAAATGTCCCTTGTCCTGCGATTCTTGACTTTTACCTTTTTCCCAAGCAGAGCTCTTTCAAAAGAGTAATCAGCTCAACACACTGAACAGTCGTTTCTAGACAAGAAATGCTAGAGTTTTTATGGTTTAATGATGCTGATATTTTATATTTACATACATTTAATAGAGTTTTGTGTGTGAGGAAGAAGAGGAATACTTTGAGTCCCTCTGATTAAGAATGAACAAACAAACAAACATCCTCTTGAAGGGAAACTTCCTGATTATGTGATTTTGGGGCCAGAATATTAGGGATTTTTTCAACTTCGGGCTACAAAGCATTATAGGGGCATTTTGGAAAATAGCTTGCTTGTTACATTTTCTTCATAAATGAGGTAAAGAATTGTTTTTAAAAAATCAATTTGGTTTTATAAAAGAAATGGTATTCATAATTAGTTTGTTCTGATTGAATCATACATGAGACTTTCATTCCAAAGGAGAACTACTATAATATATAGTTCTTATAAATATTTCACTCCTAAAATCGGCTTATTGAGTAAAAGAAGAATGCCTTCAACCATCAGCTAAATTCAGTAGCTAACATGAGCATTTTAAAAAGTTTAGACACACCAAAGCGTGGTGTTTCAACATTAGAAATAGTTCTGTTTCTGTAATGTTTCCGCTCATGCTGTTATTTTCCACTGACAGGTAAGAGTGAGGTTTTGACACTCTTAATATAACATAGGGTGTTAATCTTATAATCACCCTGTCAGCACTTTCTGTCAGAGTGTTAATGGCCACCTTTCAGCCACTCAGAGGCTCTTGCCAATAAAAATAATACCGGCATTTAGCCAACCAGAAGTTATTCAGCTACTTTTTTCTATTCATTTTTTAAAAGCAATGAATAAATTTTTTTTAAGAAGTACCGGCCTTAGAGGCAGAATATCTCTGTGTCCCACTTCCCTATTTCCACAGGTCAATTCTTTGCCTGGTAATAAAATTCAAACTTTTTTCTTGGTCTGAATCTTTGCACTACATTTGAACTATTCAGAGTGTTTCCGTTTTCACATAAATATTCCAAGAAAAAGGCCTATCTTGACTGAAAATATAAAGCATGCTTTCAATGAGATTGAAAGGGACAACTACGTATATACAATTAAGAATCACCAAAGAACCAGTGCATTTGAAAGCAACAACTAATATACCTATATAATAAGATATCAAATCATATCATATTATGTTATATTACATTATTATACATTAGAAGCCTCTAGAATCCAGATCATAAAGAACTTTGAAATAAAACAAATTAATGAAATGTTCTGGATTTGTTCCTTTATTGAGTTAAAAAAAAAAAAGGCCTACAACTTTATCTCTGGCTAATCAGCAAGCAAATAAAAGACTAGGAGAAAAAAATGAAAAGTTGACTGCTAGGAAAGATTATTTCACCAGCTGATAGTTCCATTCTCTGATGTTCATTTCACTCTTTTGATTTTTCTTTCCTCTAACCTTTTCTTTTCCTTTACCTTCTAAAGACATTCATTTGGGTTTGAGAACGTCTATTCTGTGTTAACTGCTATCTTCCAACTCATCCAAGTTATACCCAACCACCCTGTATATAGATGTTCTAAATTAGTGCTTTTTGTGTGTGTGGCTATATGTGTTTGTAACATCTTTGGCAAGGAAAGAGCTCTATGATGCATAATTTCTTGTTGAAATATCAGGATATTTAACATTACACATACACTTTTCTCAGTGGAATGCCTACGTGTAAATCTACAATTATCATAACCACAAAGATCAGTATGAAAATCTAACACGTAGTGAGCTGAATTTCTCACTTTTTATTTCACCTTAGCTGATGTTCCTTTTATATCTCTTGTGTGTTAGGTTTTTTAAAAAGTGACATTTATACAATAGTACTATGAGTAGTATTGATTGAAACAAAGAGTTTTTGCAGTAGCTGGACTGATTTGTTTTATGTTAAGAATAAGTCTGTCATCCTTTTCTTTTTAATCATAATACTTTTAGATGGTGTTTTATTTTTCCTAATGGCAGACTGTACATGGAAAATATATCTCCAAGAAATAAAATCCAAAGAAATTCATAATATCCTCTTTTCATTGAGAACTAAGTGAAATGTATCAGCAAATCTTTCACTGGGTTTGGATCTGAAACAGGGAAAACAATGAAGTACCAAGTATAGAAACAATTTTATGAGACATGGGTCACATACTTTTCTGAGAGAAACTCCTTTCCAAAATGCTTATTAAAACAAACTCAAACTAAAATTTGAAACTAAAAACTCAAGTTCAGTTGAAAAAGGAATGGAAATTTAATCAGTCTTGTATTATGTATTATGTTCTGCCTAGACACAGAAGGTAGGAGTGGGAGGAAGTCAATGAATAGAAAATTTAATTGTAAGTTCAGCTGAACTTACCTTAAGCCACTATAGTTGTCTCTAAGAAAATGTATTGAAATCTATATTAAAACTCAGATGTCTATCATATGGTAGAATTGCAGTGAAATTACGGTGTATACAAATAATGTGTTTTCTAAGGCATTTTTTTATAAATTAATTTTTTAAGAAGAATAAGATGCTAATGTAATTTCCTTTAAGTCCATAATTTCATCTGTGAAAAAAGATCAAAGAGATGAGGATACCAGAAGAGGATCTGTTTTCCTCAAAATCTTTAGTGTTCTGTGAAAGAAGAGAAAAGGTTACAAAGTTGTGGAAGTAGACATTATTTGGGTCCAAAGTGATGATATGTCATCATTGGGTCACTGAGGAGGTAGAGAGTGGTCAAGATTTACAGTTAGGCTTAGTGGAAACAGATAACCCAAACCACCGGGATAGTATGTGACACTGGTTTTTGTTGTTGTTTGTTGTTTTTGAGCTAGGAATCAACTCTGTTAGACTTAAAGTACTATCAGACATGATCAGCGACTTAAGGACACTCTATTTAATGATCTCAAATGTCCCTTTACATTATATGACTTGTCTCAGACTATAATTTGTTTTATTCATCAAAGACATTTTATAACTCTGTCAAGTATATACCATTTTTTCTAAATATATGGAGAAAATTTTAGTTTTTTTGTTTTTTTGTCTTTTTTTAAAATTACATTAATTAAATGGTATTTTAATTTACATTTCTACTCACTACTTCAAATTTTTAATGAATAATCTGACTATATTCTTGTCAGAGCAGTAGGCACTTAATTAAAAAATAAAATACCTTTATATTCCTTCTCTTTCTCACTATTTCATAACTATCTCATCCTCCAAATGTGACAGACTCTGTTTTCATGGTCACTCATCGTTTTCTTGCTCCTGAATATTCCGGCATTCTGAAGTTCTCATATTCATCTGAGTCAGGTTTTCCAGATACCAGTACACCTGGCATAACATTAGAGAGGTTTTGGGTAGGTTTTTTTCTTTTTGTGCTTAACACATGTTAAATAATAAAAATAAAAAATTCTAATTAATAATAAAACGTGTAATGTATTTTTGTTCTGTAGCTATATATTACCATACACAGAAAGAGAAAGTAACAGTAATGGTGAGTATATCACATCGATTGTTTTGTTTGTAAACAAGAACACAAACTGACTCCAGGTTGACTTTACAAAGAGTGACTCCCTTTGAAGGCCATGAGGGGGCTCAGAAGATTAGAGGGAAGGCTGCAGATGAACAGCTTCTCAACTGTCCAGAACCAGTCTCGGTAGCAAGTCTTGCTTGACAGTCTTCCTGGGGAATGGACAAAGTCCACCTCATTCTTTCAGCATTGCTTTACACTGCTTCAGCCTCAGAGTCCCTGGCCTTGCCAGTGTGGGGAAATGCGAAAAGAATGTCCAGTGAACTGAAGGCTCCTTTTGAAGAGGAGGATAGGCACACGGATTTCACGTCCCACCAAGGTGACTTTCAACAAGGGAGGTTGATCTGCAAATCAAACTATGGTTTTGGGTGGCCAAAACACTAACCCATTACAGTAATATTTATAAGTGAAGCACTAGAGTTTCCCACCAATGGCAAGGAAACTCATATAAAAATGTGATGGTTAGGGCTTCCCTGGTGGCGCAGTGGTTGAGAGTCCGCCTGCCGATGCAGGGGACACAGGTTCGTGCCCCAGTCCAGGAAGATCCCACATGCTGCGGAGCGGCTGTGCCTGTGAGCCATGGCCACTGAGCCAGCGCGTCTGGAGCCTGTGCTCCGGCAAAGGGAGAGGCCACAACAGTGAGAGGCCCACGTACCGCAAAAAAAAAAAAAAAAAAAAATGTGATGGTTAGTTAATGAGAAGAAAAGAGGGGAAAAGAGCTTACTTTTATAGATACTCTAAAACCAACCAAATGAAGTCTTATGTTAACATACTCTAATAACAGCAAAACATTAATGACTCAGAAGTTATAGGTCTAAGTCACTAGGGACTGACTAAAAGAAGCAGGTGTTAAGACATTTACTTAGGCTGATGACAGTTTGCTACTAATTAAATCATTAACTGAGGATTCTGCAACACTTTGGCAGTACTCAACATTCTGGAAACAGTTTCTCATGCCTAGTTTAAAGGATTGCTCTTGCTTTCTTTTTATCATTAAATAAACTCTGCTTAATTAGCAGTTACCTTCTCAAGTTTGCCAAACATAGCTTGGCACTTAGTCTAACTAAACATGGGATAAACTAAGAACAAACTTTAAGAAAATTACTTTACTTTTTTTAATTAAATATACCAGATGGAAATACAAAACAACACAAAACAAAACAAATTAAAAAATAAAATCTCTACAAAGATATCAAAAAATAATTTTTAAAACTCTAGAACACTTGGGAGAGAAATGTAAAGAGAAATTGAGAAAATTTAGGGAAATGAGGATTCAAAAATGGGTGGATGATATCCGTACCTAATTTATCCTCTCACAAACAAACTTAAAAATTGAAATAAGCAATAGTAAATCCAACTGGTTTTTAGTTATACTCCAGAACGTAGCACTATAATATATCATAAACAGAGAGCAAAAGTTTCCTCCCTCACCTAGCTGATCCAACTAAAGAAAACTCTTAAACTTCCCAAGTCTCAGAATCTAGTTTGCATAATATGTCATCAGGAAATAAAACTGACTTATGAAACCACTAACTGAAAAGTGACAGAGACAATACTAGTCATCAGTTGATGGCTAGTCAGTCAATTGATGAGTACTCAGAAAGAGGATCTGTGTTGTGAGGCTTGGAAAGAAATTAAAAATGGCCCCTGTTCTCAGAGTTTAAAATCCATTTCAGGGAGATAAGACTGGCTTTGGAAAAACACAATTAACTAAACAAGACAAAAACCAGGAAGTACTTAAGTTGTGCAAGAAAGTAGGAAATTGAATTGAAGTTTGAGGATGAGATAAGGTTTTAGAAGATGGACAGTAGTGAAGTGAACATCGCAGGGAAGACAAAGGTAGTCATAAATGTGGTGCCAGGCAGGCGCATCAATTGTATCTGGAAACAGCAGTTCTGGAGAAGAAGGGTCAGGATACCATGGGTGTGGGATAGGAGAACTTTTTGTTTTGGTGGACATATAGAAAATTCACCTGGCCAGATAAAGAGGTCTTAAGAATGACAGAAAATGGTGTTGATTAGTTGGGATTACATAATGGAAAGCCTTGAAAAACATACAGAAGGAGTATAGAGGTATTTGTACTTGAAGCAATAAATAGGACATAGCAGAATGGTAAGTCAACAATGTAAACCAGAGAAAAGTCTGGAAGGGATTTGCAGGAAAGCTGTGTCTACCTCTATGTTTCTTTGACATGATAAATACCAATAGATTTAAAATAGAAGCTGAAATCAACTAAATCATAGAGACCAGAAAATGTACTGCCAAAGAAATGGGAAACCCACAGTTACATCAATGATATGACTCAAACAGAAAAAAAAATTATGATTCTTTTTTTTAATAAAAGTGCAGTATTTAATCAAGCAATTGAGTGGAAATGTCAGCCCCTACTGCACTCATGCTGCTCAGCTGTAATCATTCAGGCCTTTAACCTACAGCCTCAGAGCTGCTTAGTCTGAGCCAATTCTGCATAGAGCAGGGAGCATATTGGGATCCTCAGTCTGGGTATCTGGTTAAACATCAAGGCAGCCATGTGTATTTATCACTTTTTTCTTCTCAAAACTTATGAAGTTAGCAGAGAGAAAGAGAAGGAGATGGAAAGGGAGGGGAAAAGAAGAGGGGGAAGGGGGCAGGAAAAAATGAGAGAGAGGAAATGAGAAAGCAAGGAAGAGAGACAGGCAGGCAGAAGAAAGCAGAAGAGGGGCCAAACATAGACTAGCAATTTCAATTAACTATTTTTTGAAAGATGGAAAGCTCATAGAAGGATAATTATCTTATCAGAGAAGTTACAAACTGAGTGCCTGCAGAGAGGAGTATCAAAAAGAAAGGAGATGATTTTCTCCTAAAGAACTCTGTGCTTGGAGGTAATAAATTCCAAAGAACACAAGATAAGGTGCAGACTTGAAAATGGGGGAACTGCTTCAAAAATTTGTGTATGGAATAATTGCCACCACTACTTCCCCCGCACACACACAAACACGCAGGCACACCCATCACATTCCCCAATGTGTAGAGCTAGGTGACCATTCTCTCGCAGCACTCCCCCACCCCAAGGCACACACACACCCTTCACCTCTCCCCTAGCCATGACCTCAGGAGGTCATCAGTCTGTTGTTTGTAGAAATTGAACCAGGACTTTCCAAACTTAGGGACAGAAGGCACAGAGAATACTGGTAAAGTGCCACAATGATAAATGGGAGATCATGATAAAGTCTTTAAAATTGACACTGGGACCTCCATCCACCTCCCTCAACCCTTCTCTCACAATGTGAACTGCTGAGGAAAATAACTCCAGGCAGAAGAGATGATTCTTCTCTGGAGAGACATCAGGATTCCAGAAAAATGATGTCTAGACATTGACATACGGAATCTCCCCCCAAAAAGCCAGTTTACTTGTCTGGTCATCCTGTAAAAAAGATTCCCATTCACAAGCCCACCCAGACACACAGTGTCCAATCTCTTTCTAGAGCTCCCTGTTTAATATCAATGAAGAACAAGGTATCATTTGAGAAAAGCCTGCAACAAAACTAGAGACCAAAATAAACAAATAGAAGAGAACATGAAAAAAATTGTAGAAGTAGAAAAAATACTTTAAAAATTCTACAATTAACATCATCAGCTATATAAGAAAAGAGGTTTAATCTGTGACATACCAAGAGATGAGATGAATAGAAAAATCTCAGAGATCAACAAAGAACTCTTGGAAATTAAATGTGTGATTGCTGGAAATGACATATTGTAGAAGATGGAAGTTGGATATCCCCCAGGAATTGGAGGTCCTTTTGTGATGGAAGACACATTTTTCCCAGCCAGAGCTGTATCTCATTATACTCTATGTTGTGGCTGTTTCCGAACTCCCAGAAAGCTCACATTTCCAAAGGGCAACCAAATGACCAGTCCTTGCCTCTTTCTTCCAAAGAGTACTCTGTGAGTCCCATGGAAACATTTCTGCACAAAGTAGATTATAGATACCAATGTGCCAAAATGTTTTTGCTACAAGTTTAGGGCTTGCCTACATTTTTGGACTCTGGGTAAGAAATTATAAAGGTAGTGCTGCAATAACCATATCATCCAAAAATAAGTTTCTGTGCTTATTTTCTTGTTGTAAATTTGAATTTTGCATATTGAAATTTTAATGTTTGTGGTGACAGTGTTTACATTAAATGTATAAAAATTTGTAAATAAGACTATTGTCTACAATAAAATACCATTTATGTACAAAAAAAATAAAAGATGTGGAGAGAAGGAACTCCTTTACAACAGTAAAGCAATACCATAATGTCAAATGAATTTGGTCATAGAACACATATCTTCTTTTTACTTGTATTTTTAAAATGTATTCTTTAGCTAATAGATTCTCTGAATACATTACATACCCTCTGTAATCCTGCTGAACCCCATCTGAATTCACTGCTTCCACATCAGCTTTACATTTAGAAGCTCTTCTTAAATCTTGGAGACAGAGTGATTAAAGTTAAATAAAGCTTAAGAATTTTCTGTGAGATATAATTATTCATGCTCTTTCTGGAATCAGAATAGCTAATTAAAACTTGACAATAATTTCAGTTAGACATTAAATCTATCTATTTCCAGAATTCCTGTTAAATATCACTGATGCTAGATATAATATTAATGAAAATAATCATAACTTTTAAAGGGAATTTATCCCCCATTTAATTTTTTTGATTTATTTATTTCTTTAAAAAACTGTTAGATTTCTGTTGTTACTTGGAGGAAGTAACACAATAAATAGGGTGGAAACAAATACATTTTGTTTCATTGGCTGAGGTTACCCATATTTGTCAAGTACTGTCCATCTGGATTTTAAAAGTTTGAATTCATGTTGAATTGCAAAAAGAAAGTTATGTGCAAAAAAAAAAATTAAAGTTTATTTTCCAAGGAATTCCATGCAGTTGCAAATCTTCCTCAAGAATGTCATTAAATGTCATTTTTGATCTTTTTTCAAAGCAGTAAATGTATGGAGTCTTTATTTCCCACTTAATGGAAAGTTTGAAATTGAGCAAACTTTGACATCTCAGCTGCCCACCTTAGTTCCTCTGCCATTTTCTAGCACTTGACTTTGAAACACTGAAATTTAATTAGGTAATAACTGGATCATTCACAGTTTTATTTTGACCACGCTTGGTCATTTTTTCAATCTTAAAGCAGGCTGCTTCTAAGAAGGTGAGCTGTTTACACGTGCGAATGCCATTAGCAGAACTGCAGTAAGAAACTTGTCTAGAAAGGCAATACTCAGGATGTGTTCTACTCCAAAAACACGTAAAAAATTTGAAGTTTGAAAATCGATTAAATACATGGAACATATAAATATCTATTGTTTTAAAAATCACATATACATTTACTTTTAGTGGAATATTATTTTTTCTTCACAAACTCGTATAAAAATATAAAGTTCATGTGGAGAGGCATTGACAATATATATATTGTATTGATTGAGATTAGTAACCTACAAAAGTTTTTAACATTTAAGTCTTTTTTCACAGTTAAGTCGGCTTTCACATTACCCTCTTATACTGGTATTTCAGTTTTGGGAAGAGCTTAGTATTAGCTCTTTATTACTTTTTAAAGAATAACAGTAACTACATTTATTGAATTCAGGAACCATGTTAATTTATGATTTTCTATCATATTTTGTTCACTCTTCATCTTCCTAGTTTTAGTCTTTTAATCTGTTTATATAAAACCCCAACCGTCCAATCTGTTTGCCTGTATAGACAATTTATATCACTAATATGGATCTCCTGAAATACAATAGTCAATTATATCTAAAATGTTTCAAGTAAAATGAGACTAGAATTTTGTACAGACAGAAAGCATCATGTTAGTTTTCTGATACTTTTCTTGACTGTCACAAAATATAAGCCAGAAAATAGAAGAATATAGGTTGTAAACTATTTTGATTATTTCTCTTCCAAAATTTGTATTTATCATGAATGAAATTTATTTCTAAATATGACAGATTGGAAACTTTTGCTTGAGTTACTAGCTTTTGTACATAATTGATCTTCTAATCCTTCCGTTTTTTTTCTCATTTTCTTCAACCACTGGTATTCTGAGAATAGTGCACATTAATTCTGTATTTCAAGAAATTTCTTTGCTCTTGGATAGGTTGAGAAGACTTGGGGAAAACAGATTAAAAGTTATGAAGGCATATTTAGCACAGGTCTAAGCTTGACATTCACCAAAAGTTAGAGTTTGGGTTTAGGCTTCAACTTGACTTACCTTTTACTAACAAAGTGTGATGCTTCCTTTATCAGTCAAGTCTGTATGAAAGAGAAAATACCGTAGTAATTTCAAAAAATAAGGGACTTAATCCAGGAAATTAAATGTTTACAATATCATTGGAAGAGCTGAAGGAATGAGAGTCAGAGGCTAACTAGATGGAAGGTGGAAAGGAATTTTTAAGACCCAACCACCTTATTTATTGCACTCCCTCAGTCTAGTCATTAAGACCTTCAAACAGGCATGAAAATCTCACATTAGATAAAATAGCATATATAAAGAAACAGCATTTAGTTTGATAAGTGATCAGCTCTTAAAAAAATCAGTTTTCTAGTAATGGTACTAGTTCAATATCCCTTTTAAAGATACTTTCTAAAAAATGTTTCCCTCTGAGTCTCAGTATCTAGGAAAATAGGTTTATCACTGATTTAGAAAAGTAATATATAGCTGTAATATGTGCTTCCCTATTCTCATTAAAGTCTTCCTAACATAAAATTTTGGGGGCAGATAAGAATTGGTCCATAACATACAGTACAATGGAAAGAATATGGGTTTTACATGGATTTTTGAGACAAGAATGAGCTCTAATCCTGACTTTGAAAATTAACAGCTATGAGATTTTCTACAGATTACTTGTCATTCTGGGCCTTTATTTTCTTATTTACAAAAATTATTGAAATACTTCGTAGGGTTGTTTTGAGAAGTAAATAAGATAATATGTCTCAATAACAGTAAACGGTAGTATTGATTGACCTATACCTATATTGAATGACCTATACATCACAGATATTATGTCATATTTCTGCCTTCTTTTGTCTATCTGAGATATTTAGGAGATAAGTAGGCTATTTGACAACAGCTGCTGTGGTCGTTACAGTAGTAGTAGAAAAAATATCAGAGGGAGAATAATATTTGCTATCGTCCAATGACCCACACTATGTGCTAGCAACAGTGCCAGAGTTTGAATGCATTCACTTTAATGCATTTAATGTAATGAACAAATAAAATAGTCAAAGAAAAGCCTGTAGTGGAAGAAAAAACTGAAAACAGAACCTCAGGGAACAGCCCACTTAGGCAAGTAAGGGGAAAAAAGGAGTCAGCAAAACAAAGGAGCCCAGTGATTGGAAAGGAAAAGAAGAACCAAACAAACGCTGTCAGCTGTCACGTAGTGAACAGGGAAGAGGAGAGCTTCAAGAAAGAGGAAATACTGAAAGCTACAAGAAGATGCAACTGAGATAATTAATGGCTTAAGCTTGGACTTTCCTAAATTACAGTGTTGTTCATCTCTACTCTCTATCTTGAGCATCCTTATAAATTTCAGGGTCCTGGCTGATAACTGTTTTTCCCATTTGGTCTCAAAATGGGTATTTGTAGTTAGCAATGTCTCTTTTTGCATGATAGATTTGGCAAAGTAAGGCTAATTATTGTCCATTTTGTAATTACATTCAATTATAATTACTTTCAGTTTTTCCATTAAGGAACCAATTCCAACTCTGTAAAAAAAATTTTTTAAAAATTTACAATTTAACATTTGTAACATTCAATTGTAACTTTTTTTTACAATTGTAACATTCAATTACAATTTGCAAATATATATGGATATATATACACATATATATACATATGCACACATAAAATATATAATAAAACATAGATTTATAGATATTAAATTTGAATGTATTATATATTTAATCTGAATAAAGTTCTATAATTGAATTTTTGTATAATTACATAAAGAAATGAATGTAGTATTTTCACTTACTTCAGGTATCTGGTCCTTATTTTACTCTACATATTTACATAGTCTTGTTAAATTGTTCTGAAATTAAGCCACAAAAGTTTGCTTCTCAGAAGAGTTTAGCTGTTTCTACAAAATTTATGACTGCATCTTCCTTTTCCAAACCATTGCAATAACTGTAATTCAGTGTTCAGTACCAATCCAGTAAAATCCCAACAGCAGTATTTATCCATCAAAGAAATATTGTTCATGTTTCACATACCCAGTGTTTCACATTACATTTCTTCTAATCCACACTGAAACAACTTACTAAAAGAAGTACAATATTGGGCATGAACTTCTAGAAAAAACTTTTCAAGAGTATGAATTATTTTTTGCCTGAAATTAAAGGAGAATTGACAAGCTGTAACCTATGGGACATAATATCTGAAAGAGACATTTTCTTTTTGTTTTTCTCAACAGATATTGCTGATTTAGATATTTAAAAATCCAATTCTTTCTTGCTATTTTGTTAAGCTTTATCTATGATTGTTTTTCAGAGATTTCCATGCAATTATGTCATTCTTTATGTTGACTGAATGGTGGATTCTATAACTTGATTCACCTAGCCTACCTCACAGAGAATTTCCAGGGTTGATGCTTTCAGAGCTACTTAGAGATTAAGGTCTCCAGTTCCCTCTGGGGCCTTAAGCGCTTGTCCAAGTGAGCAAAATATGGCTAAACTGTCTTAACAAGTCTCAAAGTAATCAGTTCTTGTAGATGTGAAGTGCTGACTTATTCTTGGTTATTTACTCAGCAGGCCTCCTTTCTTTTGTAGTTCAAGATTCTAATTCTATGTGTCTAGTCTTTGAATCAAGTTATACATTCTTTGGATGCTTACCACATATGGCCCCATCACCTCCCCCACTTGCTGAACTACTCCCCAGCACTGCTTGTGGTCTTCTGAGAACCAAGTGCTCTCCATGCTAAGCTTCAGTTTCCTCATAGACTGTTCTCCATACCTCCCTCAGGAGCCAGCTCACTGTTTCCTGGTTTAAAACTGTCAAAGTTAAAACAGTGAAATCAGATTTTATTCAATAACCACTAACAGTAAGGGAAAGAACTGAGGTCCATTCCAATTTGCACAGAAGTAACTCGGTATTTTAAAGGGAAAATAAGGGGGTAGGTAGAGGGAGTGAGCAAGGGCTCAAACAGGTCAGGAAAATGAACAATTAGTAGTTATTGATCAGTGTAAATTTGATTAGGCCAGCTGTATTAGCTAGCTGGCAATTATAGAAGTTAGGATTCTATTCCCCACCAGACACTGGCCCTATCATTCCTGAAGACTGCATTTCAAAGGAATGGCTTTTAAGAACTTAAGCAAGACACTCCTGAACTGTAGGAGGTACATTACCTCTTAAAAGGACAGAGGAAGAATTCAAAATTGTAAGCCTTTTTTAGTAAATGTGCTCTAAGAAAGGAAGGTCAGGGGCCTGTGGTCAGGTGCTGGCTAGAACAGTGAATTCTTTGACAGTCCTAAGTGTTTTCAGACAGAAACTCAAATGATGGCTGAGTCTTCCCAGGAGCTTGGCCTTTGGCTGCTAGAAGCCATGTTAAAGCTTGGTCAGGTCTTTTAGTGCAGGAGTTTCAATGGAGTGTCCCTGCCAAGAGTTTTTGCAGTCTTCAAAATTACCCCTCAGAGATGACTAATTCCTGGAAACGCTGTTTCTCATTTGTCTCTGGTTTCACAAACTAGAGAATGGTGAGAATGCTATTATCAATGCCTGTCATTCTAAGAAGCATATTTCGGAGGGAACAGAGACTCCCGCTTACCTTCAGGAGCCATACCTAGATGATGAAACAACTGATTTCATATTTTTTTATAAAACACTGTTTTACTGAATTCTCAGTAAATGGTCCGCCTAAGCCTTGAACGTAAGTAAGCGTTAGTAAACCGACCAGCAGAGAGAAGGCAATTCCATGCAGAGGGCCTATATGTGACCAAAGTCACAGAAGATATGCTTTGATTTTATCTGTAGCTGCCAGGACAATAAATTCTAATATTTTAGTTCATTTCTTTTCAAGAAGCCATTATCACCTGTACTTGTTATCAACTGAATTTTCCTTGAGCAGATACTTGCCCTCAGTTTAGTGTCAATACCCAATTCTGAAATGTTGGAAAACAGCTTTTGTCCTCTGCATCACAGAGTTTGCCTTAGCCCAATACAGCACAAGCCATCTACTAACCATTTACATTCAAATCGTTAGAATTCATGGGAAATGTTTAACATACTGAGGCTCTTAAATATCCTATGCAATGCATGGAACTAAATTTTCCTTTTTAAAAAAAAAAATTTAGCAGATGGGTGTAAACTAAATCTTAACCAGAATATTAATATAAAGCAGATGAAATATTAAGCAGATCTGGCAGAAGTTGAAGGACATGTCCAGAGCTCACTTGCCACCAATGGGAAGCACCTCTCTCCTTCTGGAAGTCCATTATACAACTCTGTAAATTCACAGGATTCTGTGGAGAACTTTGAAATCTGCTGGATGAGATGAGAGACCCTGAATGTGATTGTGCACAAGGGCTTGTGGGGATCAGCCCACCAAGAGCAGAGGCCTTCAGGACTGGTATTCTTCCCAGGATATATTTACCCAGAAAAATGCTCATCAGCCAGCAGGCCCAGAAACTGTGGGTCTCATGGCACCCAAAATGAGCCTCAAAGCTATCTAAAGTCTTCCAGCTCAAAAAGTTTCCTGTCTTTGGAGTAAGTCCTTTACCTAAATTTAGTGTCAGATCATTTATAGATGTTCTGTTCCATTATATTCTCTCCTTGCAAATCCCTTACTATAGGGTCATTAATTGGTTAAATAAACATTTAAATAACATTATAACCCTGTGATAGACTCTGAAATTTCTACCCTTTATGTGACTATTGGGGCCTCATTTACATATCCTTAAAGGCTGTTATTTATCATACCTTGGGATTCAGGAACCTTATGAAAAGACCCTTCAGCAGGTCTTACATTTTTTTTTATCTTAAAAGATTTATATCTTTATTATATAAATTAGTAAGAAAGACACTAGAACCCTCAAGAGATAAATGGTTAAAGGACATGGAACAAGCAATTCACAACTACTCCAGAATGGACCCAAAATTATTATGTGAAACATGCTATCCAGAGTGTTGATTATAAAAGTGAGAAATAGGAAATGATTTATTTTTTATTCCAGAATCCTCCAAATGTTTTTATTTCACTATATTTGCCCCCACCCCCATATCTTTCTCATTTTTTCCCTCTGCACCATTTAAGATTAAGTTGCAGACATAATGCAAGATGCCAGTTTACTCCTAAATAATTCAGTGTGTATTCCCTTAAAACAAAAATGATCTGAATTAATCACAGAACAATCATCAAAATCAGGAAATTACCATCAATACATCTGCAGGCCCTATTCTGATTTCATCATTTATTCTAATAACTTCTTTTATGGTCGTGTCTCCTTAGTCTGCTTTAATCTAGAACAGTTCCTGAGTCCATCTTTGTATTTCATAACTGACTTTTTTTGAACAGAAAGGACAGTTCTTTTATAGAATATCTCTTAATTTTGGCTTGTGTGATATTTTCTCATGGATAGATTCAGGTTATGCGCATGTGGCTGTGAAAATACAACATGAGGCTGTTTTGTGCAGTGCTTTTCACATCAGGAGGCACATGCTACTAATTGTCATAGCTGGCAATAGTTACTTTTTTCACTTGGTTAAAGTGGTATCTGCCAGTTTTCTCCACTGTAAAGTTAGTACTTTGTTCTTTGCAATTAATATATAATTTGTGATGAAATAATTTAAGACTATATAACTATCAGTTTAGTCCCTAAACTTTCACTCACTGTTTGCAGTATCCATTGATGAATCTTGCTTGAAATAATTATTACTATGATGCTTGTCATGTTGATTTTCTAATTTCATCATTTCTTCTACATTTATTCTTTTTCTTTTTACATCTTTATTGGAGTATAATTGCTTTACAACAGTGTGTTAGTTTCTGCTGTATAACAAAGTGAATCAGCTATACGTATACATATATCCCCATATCTCTTCCCTCTTGAGCTTCCCTCCCACCCTCCCTATCCCACCCCCTAGGTGGTCAAAAGCACCGAGCTGATCTCCCTGTGCTGTGCTATGCGGCTGCTTCCCATTAGCTATCTGTCTTTTGTTTGGTAGTGTATATATGTCAATGCTACTCTCTCACTTCATCCCAGCTTACCCTTCCCCAACCCCCATGGCCTCAAGTCCATTCTCTACGTCTGCATCTTTATTCCTGTCCTGCCCCTAGGTTCATCAGAACCTTTTTTTTTTTTTTTAAGATTCCATGTATATGTGTTAGGATACGGTATTTGTTTTGCTGTTTCTGACTTCACTCTGTACGACAGACTCTAGGTCCATCCACCTCACTACAAATAACTCAATTTCGTTCCTTTTTATGGCTGAGTAATATTCCATTGTATATATGTGCCACATCTTCTTTATCCATTCATCTGTCGACAGACACTTAGGTTGCGTCCATGTCCTGGCTATTGTAAATAGTGCTAGATCTTACCTTTTAAACTCAATACTATTCTAGAAGTATACAAAAATCAATTAAAAAAAAAGTGTCTCCAAATGGGTAATAGAATGAAGACATAGCTTATTATTCCAGAAAATAAACAGATTCTACTTCAATGGTGCCAAAGATCTAATTTTTAAAACATTCTCAAGAGTACTTGGGCTGAGCAGAAGCAGAGGAAAGAAACACAACCGTAAATGGAATAAAGATGTGATATAGGCGGCTCCTGAGCTCTCTTCCTCCCACAGATGAGCTGAATGCACAGCTACAAATGAGCAATCAGTTCTCTCTCAGAGAGATCTAGAAACTAAGTAACTCCTACACATTGCATGAATGAGACAATACCTACATCTCAGCAGGTAGGAAAGGCCAGATATACTCTTAACATAAACCTCACTCCTGACACAGAGCCATACAATTGGGACAGAACCCTCAACTCTCAGCTTCTCTCTGAGGATGGAAGAGTTTAGATCCCACATCTAGTGCCCCAACTTTTTAAGACTCCCACTGGAGGGAAGGGTTCCCAAAACACCTAGCTATGAAAGCCAATGGGGCTCTCATCCCCAAGTCCCACAGACTATAGTAAACAAAAAAGTGATTCTTGAGTAGTGAGAATACTTGCCGTGGCTATCCCCCCCAGGGTTCAAGGCAGAGGCAGCAAGCAAAATCGCCTACCTCTGTCTTTCCCTGAAGGAGTTTATCTGCATACTTTCAAAGCTACCTGAGGGTCAAACTGCTAAGTTAGCACCTTAGGGGCTAGCTGGGATCCTCCCCAGAGACCAGGGAAGCTGGAAGACACTACTCTTGCTTTCTCCTTCCAACCCACTCCAAGTCACCGGTAGCTCCCTGGAAGGAGCTTGTACACACATCTGGGGCCGCAGCTTTTTCAGCAGCCACCCAAGGGATGGATCTCTGGATTACCGGGCACTGGTAACCAAACGGGCTTGCATTCACAAGTCCCACAGGACTGTAGCAAACAAAGAAACAGTTTTTAATGGACACAGCGACAACCTCTAGCAGTTACATACCTGAACCCAGCGCAGAGGAAGCAGGTAAAAATACCAGTCTCTCAGTTTCTCCTGGAAAGAGCTTAACCACATACTTTCCCAGGTTGCCTGAGGGTCCAGCTTCTCATCAGCTTGCAGCTAGGTGCTGACTGTGATCCTCCCCCTTGGGACACTGACAGGTATTGGCACAGCCTCAACTACTGGGAGCCACTAAGAACAAAGAAGGAGGCTTGTACAATCATAAAAGTTTGAGAGACAACTAGGCGTTCAGGCCAGGCTGATCAATAAGGTTCATCTCCTAACAAGGCCACTCTGTCAAGACTGTTTCATCTAATGTGCAGAAACCAGCAAAGAGAGTCAAGGAAAATGAAGAAATAGAGGAATATGTTCCAAACAAAAGAACAAGATAAATCCCCAGAAACAGATCTTAACGAAATGGAGATAAGTGATTTACCTGATAGAGTGTTCAAACTAACAATCATAAATATTCACACCAAGGTCAGAAGAACAATGCATGAACAAAGTGAGAATTTCAACCAAAAAGATAGAAAATATAAAGTATTCTCAATAGGTTTCTTTTATTGATTTAGAACAGTAATGCTTATTACTTTTTAAAAGAGCCAAATCTGTTTTTAAACATATTTGCAAATGGTTAAGGAAAGTACATGTCCTTTTTATTTTCATAATATTTGTAGGTATATAGATATTCTTATATCTGAAAGAAGGCTACCACATGTCACTCTTACATATCAGATACTGCTCAGAATATTTAAAAATTCTGGTAAGTTCACTGCAGTTCAAATAAAAAGGTCTAAGAATCTTATCCAAGCAGCTGTGGTTCCTATTTGAATTTTAGCCTAGATTATTAAAACCTCAAACCACAAAATCCCCCTAGGAAATCTTGCATAAGCATTGTTCTCATTGAAAAGGGCTGGGATCAGAAAGGAAGCAAGAGGTTCATGATTTAGTTGGCTTTAGAACATCAAAAACTGAGTGGTCAATTCTCCTTCAGATGTGTGTTCATAACCCCTTTCAAAGGCAATGGAAATTATATGTGTGGATTTGGGAAGAACATACCCCCAAGTAAGCAAATTAAGAAATGCCAAGAACAACCAGATTTCTTTGCTTCAAAAAATGTGGCTTAAACAATAGTTATTTAAAAAAAATAATTTTATGCAATATGTCAAGTAAATCTGTTCATCAGTGATAGGATTTCTATGACCAATTTGAAGGGAAGACTTAAAAAATACTTTAACCATATTTCTTTCCTGGTTTTGAACAGAAAAATACAGTTGCTAAACTATTTTTGAAAAAGCACTTATTTGTTTCTCTAAAGCAAGTATCTCATAATTCAAAAATTGGTTATTTTTCTACCAGGGCCTGATGGGAACATTTTCATATTTGCTAATGGCGTAGCATGTAAAACAAACATTTTGTGGAAAGAGCTTCCGGAACATTAATGCTTTAGACATAGATTTTATCATTGAGAGACGAGGTAATGTTCTTAAATATTCCTAAGAATGTGTTTGATAGACAATATTAATTTAGCAGAGGAAAGGTGAGTAAGGGAGGAAAAGACAGGGGAGTTGTTACTTTTGAGGAAGTGGGTAGGGAGTTGGGCTGAAACTCACTGTATCCAAACCACAGAGGTTTACTAAACAGAAATTTAAATCAAAAGACAAACAGGATGTTCATCTGGGACACATTTTTGGACACATACTTTTAATACCACATGAAAGCTGTGCCATCCAGATGTGAAAGCAATAAAATTTGAACAAAAAAACAAGCAATAAAATAAGAAATGAAATTGAATGATAGCCTTTGACACGGAGCACTTCCTCAGTGAAGTCACTGGATCAGAGAGCTATTTACTCTGAGGAAGAGGTGGGGCAGGTTCTGTAGGCCTGGGTTTTGTCACAATGGAAGAAGTAGAATAGCAATCTGGTTTTAGGAAGCAGTGAGCTTTGGCAGCCTCTGCTTTCTGGATTTCTTAAATTATCTCGTTTAGACTGAAGTGGAAACTTATTAAAGCTAGCGCTTTAATATCAGATCAGCTTCAGGAAGGAAAACAGAGAAAAAATTGTTAGTACATATTGTACCCAGAATGTTATGAAGCAAGAAGTGAATAACAATTTCTATGAGCTACCTAAGGCTAGTCATCCTATCACAAATAGAAAATGATAATGTCATTAAAACTTGGAACACTTAAGAATTTGGAAATAAGAAAGTCTTTGCTAAGACAAGAAAACAGTACATGTTACAGTAACATAAAACTATTGTATTTTTCACACAGCTGGAAAGGAAATTTTTAGGGTATCATTTAAGTATTTTTCAGATTCTTAGTTTTAATATTTTAAATTACAAATGAGAGGTAGCTAGGCAGCCATAAAAGTCATTACTTGAGTTTCATATGTTTTAAAATAGCAAATATTAAGCATTTAAACTCTTCACTTTTTTGTTTGTTCGTTTAATAAATAGAATGCTCAAAGTCCAAAGCGTAGTTAACAATGTCTGGTTCTCCTGTCCAGGTTGTGATAAACCCTGCCAGATGTTATCTACCAAATTTCCAGACTAAGTTTCTGTCTTTGCTGAACTTTAAAATTAAATATGACAGTCTAAAATATGTATAGGTCATTTGTATTTTACTCCCACATTAGTTTTGGAGATCAGGAATTAAAACTTCCAAAATTTTGGTTGTTTAAACATTTTTCTTTAAGCTTTATCTGCTATATTCTTAAAACTTAAGGTGAAATTTTTTAAAGTAAAAAAAGTTAAAATTAATTTTGATAGTGACAAAGTCACATGTTTTATATCATGTGAAGGAAGAGAAAGAGTTTGAGAAAGGACCAGCTTATGAGACACAATTATTGCAGAGAAGTAGATTATTGATATTTGATGATAAATAATCTTAAACTATTTGAAAATTTTTAAATTTTTATTAAAAATATTGCTTATTTTGTACAATGTTTAAGTATTTTTGACATAGTTTTACTTTCCTAAATAAAACAGAAATTGACCTGTTATAGTTTGCAAAATAATAGCCACAAAATACTCTAAAACAGAAAGTTGTAGATAAATATTGATGTAAACCCAAGAAAAACATGTGGTTGGGTTTTCCTTTCCTTTCTATTAAAATTGATATAAGACTTTACTATTCATTCTCAATTGGTTTATCATGTATTTTTCTCATACAGCTTAATTATCATGTTTTGAAACCTGAATTATAATTCAGGTACCATTAGATTTTCTTTTCCTTTAATGCTTTGAGACTTTGCTTTTCACTAACATATTTATTTGTTCTTGCAATTTTGAAGGTTATATAACAGGTTTTGTTATGTTAAATATACGTAGGAGTAACCTGTAGTATATTAGGTTGTTTTTAATTAATTTTTGTTGGAGTGTAGCTGCTTTACAATAGTTTTAGTTTCTACTGTACAGCAAAATGAATCAGCTCTACATATACATATATCCCCTCTCTTTTGGATTGCCTTCCCATTTAGGTCACCACAGTGCATTAAGTAGAGTTCCCTGTGCTATACAGTATGTTCTCATTAGTTACCTATTTTATACATAGTGTATATAGTTTTAAACAATGTAACAAATTACCACAAACTGAGCAGCTTAAAACAGCACATATTTATGATCTCATAGTTACCATAGGTGAGGTGTAGGCTGGGCTACAGTTTTTCCAAAACTCAGCGTCTATCCCAAGCTCACACTGATTGTTGGCAGAATTCAATTATTTCTGGTTGGAGAACTGGGTTCACTGTTGTCTCTCTGGCTAGGTGCTGCTCAGCTACTAGAGGCCACCATGGTTCCCTGTCAGGTGACCCTCTCAGAACTTGGCATCTTATTTCTTCAAAGCCAGCAAGAGAGATGCCCTCACTCTAGTCTGTTAAAGGAAGTCTACAGTGCAATCATGGGCGTGGTGTCCCATCACCTTTTCCATATTCTGTTGGCTAAAAGAAAATCACAGGTCCCACTCAGCCCTCACAGAGAGGGGATTACCTAGGATTTAACAACAGAGGATGGAGGTCATGGGGGCAATCTTTGCATTCGGCCTCCCACACTACTATTTTACTAATGTAGAAGGACACTCTTATTAAAAGTGATTTCAGGCATTCAAAGTATTATTATAAATCTGGGCGATGTTAACTTGCTTTTTCATATTAAATTTACTGGCATCCTTAATTTTAATAATTTTAAATTATTCAGTATAACCAACTACATGCCCATTTAGAGAGCAGAAGGTACAGATATAATTTGGCTCCCTATAAGATCAGGAAATCACACTGAAAATATTTTCTTCAAATATTGCCATTTAATAAGAACACTTTTAAAACAAAAGTGGTGTATTTTTTTTTTCAGGATTAAAGATTTTTATTTAAATTCTTTTATATTAAATCTTATTCTTTTCAACTACATGAAGAATCTTAGTCCTCAGAGACAGAGACAACAAAATTAAATATCCATTAATTAGTCATTTGCTTTATTCCACATAAACACACAACAGTCTCAGAAAACAACTCCAATACTATAACCAATCATTATGATTTCTGAAAACCATTTGAAAAACTTTTGCATATGCTACCATACTTTTCTCCTTTTTAAATACTTGTACCATGTCTACATTCTATGATCAGGTAATCATTTTTAATGATTAAACTTTTTAAATATTCACATGTTAGTTCTAGAACTAACCGTACAGTATATTTGATGCCTACCACCAGTACAATGATATGATAGGGTCTTTCATATCATTTTGGTTGGTAAGTTGTTCTTTAGTAGATTACTCAGGGAAAGCTCAGGAAAACAATATTCTCTAAATCCTTGCATGTTGCTAACAGTTTATGCCCTTCATACTTGATGGTCAATTTTGTTGGATATAAAAGCCTCAATTCACATTTTCTTTCACTGAATATCTAAAATGTGTTACTTAAGTTCCTTCGGAATAGATTACTGTGGTCAAAATGTCTGATGATAATATGATTTTCTTTCTCTTATACATCACATGCTATTTTTTTCCCTAGATGAAAAAATTTTTTATTTTTTTAATTTTTAAAAAATATTTATTTATTTATTTATCTCTGGCTGCATTGGGTCTTCATTGCTCCTCGCGGGCTTTCTCTAGTCGCGGCGATCGGGGGCTACTCTTCCTTGTGGTGCGTGGGCTTCTCATTGTGGTGGCTTCTCTTGTTGCAGAGCATGGGCTCTAGGCACACGGGCTTCAGTAGTTGTGGCATGTGGGCTCTAGAGTGCGGGGTCAGTTGTTGTGGTGCATGGGCTTGGTTGCTCCATAGCATGTGGGATCTTCCTGGACCAGGGCTTGAACCCATGTCCCCTGCATTGGCAGGTGGATTCTTAACCACTGTGCCACCAGGGAAGCCCTTGTTCTTTAAACTTCAGCAATTTTATCAGAATATGACTTGGTCATAGTTATTCTAAGTCAGTGTTCTCAAATATTCAATGTACTCTTTCAATACTTATTTCAAATATTTTTATTTCAGGAAATCTTATAAAAATTATACCTTTTACTATTTGCTCTGTTCTCTTAGGTTTTCTTCTTCAGGGACTCCTATGACCCACATGTTGAAACATCTTTGCCTATCTTCAATACTTATGGGTTTTTCTCAAATACTTTTCCCCCTTTTTCTTCTCCTTTTTCTATTTTTTTAAAAATTTCCTATTATTATTCCATTTTTATTAAGGCATTATTTGCTGTGTTTATTTACTCTTTTTTTTAAACATCTTTATTGGGGTATAATTGCTTTACAATGGTGTGTTAGTTTCTGCTTTATAACAAAGTGAATCAGTTATACATATACATATGTTCCCATATGTCTTCCCTCTTGCGTCTCCCTCCCTCCCACCCTCCCTATCCCACACTCCAGGCTGTCACAAAGCACCGAGCCAATATCCCTGTGCCATGCGGCTGCTTCCCACTAGCTATCTACCTTACTACGTTTGTTAGTGTGTATATGTCCATGACTCTCTCTCGCCCTGTCACATCTCACCCTTCCCCCTCCCCATATCCTCAAGTCCGTTCTCCAGTAGGTCTGCGACTTTATTCCTGTCTTACCCCTAGGTTCTTCATGACATTTTTTTTTCTTAAATTCCATATATATGTGTTAGCATACGGTATTTGTCTTTTTCTTTCTGACTTACTTCACTCTGTATGACAGACTCTAGGTCTATCCACCTCATTACAAATAGCTCAATTTCGTTTCTTTTTATGGCTGAGTAATATTCCATTGTATATATGTGCCACATCTTCTTTATCCATTCATCCGATGATGGGCACTTAGATTGTTTCCATCTCTGGGCTATTGTAAATAGAGCCATGACTCTTTTTGAATTTTGGTTTTCTCAGGGTATATGCCCAGTAGTGGGATTGCTGGGTCATATGGTAGTTCTATTTGTAGTTTTTTAAGGAACCTCCATACTGTTCTCCATAGTGGCTGAACCAGTTCACATTCCCACCAGCAGTGCAAGAGTGTTCCCTTTTCTCCACACCCTCTCCAGCATTTATTGTTTCTAGATTTTTTGATGATGGCCATTCTGACTGGTGTGAGATGATATCTCATTGTAATTTTGATTTGCATTTCTCTAATGATTAATGATGTTGAGCATTCTTTCATGTGTTTGTTGGCAGTCTGTATATCTTCTTTGGAGAAATGTCTATTTAGGTCTTCTGCCCATTTTTGGATTGGGTTGTTTGTTTTTTGTTATTGAGCTGCATGAGCTGCTTGTAAATTTTGGAGATTAATCCTTTGTCAGTTGCTTCATTTGCAAATATTTTCTCCCATTCTGAGGGTTGTCTTTTGGTCTTGTTTATGGTTTCCTTTGCTGTGCAAAAGCTTTGAAGTTTCATTAGGTCCCATTTGTTTATTTTTGTTTTTATTTCCATTACTCTAGGAGGTGGGTCAGAAAGGATCTTGCTGTGATTTATGTCATAGAGTGTTCTGCCTATGTTTTCCTCTAAGAGTTTGATAGTTTCTGGCCTTAACATTTAGGTCTTTAATCCATTTTGAGCTTATTTTTGTGTACGGTGTTAGGGAGTGATCTAATCTCATACTTTTACATGTACCTGTCCAGTTTTCCCAGCACCAAAAGTGGTGTATTTTAACTTCCCTCTTCGGCACTATTTTGAAATTCACTATTTTTAACATTTTTGTTATAGAAAATGAGATAGTTTTCTTTTCCTTTTTCATTCATTCATTGAACAAGTATATATTGTCTTCTGTATTTCAGGCATTTTTTTTTTTTTTTTTGCTGTACGCGGGCCTCTCGCTGTTGTGGCCTCTCCCGTTGCAGAGCACAGGCTCCGGACGCGCAGGCTCAGCGGCCATGGCTCACGGGCCCAGCTGCTCTGCGGCATGTGGAATCTTCCTGGACCAGGGCACGAACCCGTGTCCCCTGCATCGGCAGGCGGACTCTCAACCACTACGCCACCAGGGAAGCCCTTCAGGCATTTTTTTTAAGTTCTGAGAGTGTCAGTTAAAGAATAATGAATAGTTACATCTTTGTCTTTACTAGCAGTGTGACAATGGACAAATCACTTAACCTCTCCAGGCCTTCGTTCACTCAACTTTCAAGTAAATACGTATACTTTTGATACCAGTTCATTTGCAAAATAATATTTAGTTTCTACAATAATCCAATCTTCATGGGAGGCCTGAATATTCTGAGACCAAAGACATAGTAAATATCTTTTGAAAGTTCACAGTCTAGTGGGTGAGAGAATATCACAGAGTTAACACTGTTATCACTAAGAGGAGCACACAGGAAGACACGGAACGTGTAAAATCGGAGATGTGTTTTGATGGATGAGTGGGCGTAAGCCAACTGTGTCACATGAAGTTAATAGCAACCTCAGACAGGTGCACAAGAGAGCGCGAGTATTAGAGGAAACTGCAAATAAATCAGTTGGGTGGAATGTGGTCTGTAGACAGAGAGTTGAATGATAATAAAGTATCTAGATAAGCACAGGCCAGATCAAATAAGTAGTGGCTGAGAAGCTCAGACTGTATCCTGAGTAATGGGGAGTAACTGAAAGATGTTAAATGAGAAGTGAAATAATTACTTTTATGCTTTTTAAAGCCAGTTCTGCAGGAGGTGGAAAATATAAAGAGGAAATCCCATATAGATGGATTTAGAAGGCCGTTGGAGTAAGCAGTACAAAAAGGTAAAAGCAGAGCTGGTAGGGATGGTGAGGATGGGTGATGTGCACTGTGACAGAGCTAGTGCACTTAGCGAACTGAGGTGGAGTATGAAGATGAAAAAGAAGTAACAGATGACCTGTGGGCTTTTTGATGGAGTGAGCTGATGGTTCTTTCATTAACTGATAATGGGAATGAAGGAGGAGAAATTTGAGAAGGAAAGGAAAGATGAGTTTAATTGGGAAATATTAAGTTTGAACTTGAAATATCTTTGGAACGTACTAAGGGAGATTTCCCGCAGACAATATGATGTGTAATTATAGACCTTAGGATAAATATGTTTGCTGACATACATATTAGAGATTCATCAATGTTTCTTTATCTAGAATGTCTATAAGTTCATCCAGGGAAAGTGGAAGAAGACTGAGAATTTAAAGTGGTATTTAAGGTATGTCAGAAGAAATAGAGCCCATGAAGGGCCCTGAGAGACACTGGCCAGAGCTCTAGGATAAAAACCAGGTCACAAAAATATCACAGAAACCAAATAGTTAAAAAGAATCAAGAAAGAAGTAAGGAATCACATACCAAATGCTGTAGAGAAATAGAGTAAGAATAAAGACCAAAAAAGAGACTGTTGATAACACCTTCAGTGACCTCAGTGAGAAGCAGTTACAGAGAACAATAGGAGAGGAAGCTGTATTTTAGAGGACTGAAAGTGGAAGATAGGGGATGAAGTGGGAAAAGCAAGTGAAAGCCATGCTTTCAACACATCCAGCAAGGACAAGGTTGGGAAATAAAGCAGTGTTTATAAACAGAATGAGGTACAGGATTTTCTCAAGATATGTACAATGTAAATACATAGCTAGAGATTTACTCTTGCACTATATAAATAGGCCTATATATAATATATATAGAGAGAGATAAAGATATATATATTTATAATAGATAAAGATATATATATAAAAATACTATATACATATTATGAGGTCTAAAGTGTAGAGATAGAAATATGGACTATGAGGCTAGACTGGCTGAACTTGAACCTCACTGGTTAACAAACAACTTTGGACAAGTTATTGAATGCCCCTCTAAGTTGTCTCATCTGTAAAATGTAGATAATAATAGTATCTATTTTTATTAATATTGTCGAGAGGAATTACATGAGATAAATAAAATATGCAAAGTGCTTAAACCAGTGTATGGTACAGAGTAAGCACTCAGGAAATTTAACTGTCACTGGCTATGGTTCCTAGCGATCAACAACTAGTTTAATCAGAAAAGGAGTTTAATAAAGCATGATAGGTAGCACCTAGAATCTGGTCAGAGAGTCAAGAATGGAAGCCACACACCAAGGACCAATAACCAACTACAATTAAGGTTACTCCAGTGAAAATACTCTGCCATTATTACTCAGCACTGATAATGACAAAGCCATTTACACCGATGTCGTTGGAGACTCACAGTTCATGCTAATAAGAGTAGGGCCTAAGTCAGAAGCCAGATGCTAGTGCCACCTTGTTTGCGACACTTTGCTTATTTTCAAATCAAAGTCATCTTGAGCATATGAGTCTGCACATCAGTAACAAGAAAGATTGGGGGAATAAACTCTGGCTTCTCTTTAGCAAAGGCTGTACTCTGTGGCAAACTCTCCAGATACATGAAGAGTGTTTCACAGATACTTGGCATTCAAAACTATCTGATAAATATCCACTACTTCTCCCCTCTGGTAAGTGGAGGCGAAAACTTACCTCAACTTACTAGAAAAATGTGCCTCAGCATTATGTGGTTTAAATAGTTTCTTTTTATATAAAACAGTCTTGTGGATAAAGAATCAGCTGAAAGTCCAATTTCCCATCAGAACGGTTATTCACATTCCCTTCTTCCTTCATAAGATGGTATTTGGGCTCGCGGAAAACATATCCCTCATGGAGCTGGGCAAAAGAGTCCCTCAGGCCTCATGCTTACCCCCATACTGATTTCCAGTGGAGGAAGCCTGGGGAGGGTCTTGGATATGGAAGGAACTTGCATATGTGCCTCCTCCCAAAGGTTCTCAACAGGAAGTGGTATCAACTTCACTTCACTCTTGGCTTTTCTTCATACTTAACAGCATGTCACATTTGGAACCATGGTATAAAGAGGGGTAATCAAGATATATGGGTTTCATCATATACTTCACCCACCCCTGGCCTGGTAATAAGAGTGGGAAGGCTTCCCTACCTCCCTTTATGGTGGACTTTCTTCATGACATATTCTGACTTTTCTATATCCTTGGTAAGTAGAAAATATCTATGATCTAGCATGACAAGCCAAATATTTAATACATTAGGGCGTTAGTGGAAGCTAGAGGGTTTTAGGAAAAAAAACTGCTCTCATCCAAACCTGGCTTTCAAAACTTCAGTCTTGTAGTCAACTCACATATTTTATTTCGGATGTCAAAAGCTGAACAGTGACTGCCTCTGACTCAATGCAATCCAGCTTCCACAATTTCAATCTTCCTCACGGCAAACAGATGACTCTAGCAGAACTGGGGGAGAATCCTACTCAGGAAATGCAAAAGAGAAAAGAATATTCAGCTCTTTTAAAAATATTGCTATTAGGGCTTCCCTGGTGGCGCAGTGGTTGAGAGTCCGCCTGCCGATGCAGGGGACACGGGTTCGTGCCCCGGTCCGGGAAGATCCCACATGCCGCAAAGTGGCTGGGTCCGTGAGCCATGGCCGCTGAGCCTGCGCTTCCGGAGCCTGTGCTCCGCAGCGGGAGGGGCCACAACAGTGAGAGGCCTGCGTACCGCAAAATAAATAAATAAAATAAAAATAAAAATATTCCTATCATTCTACGTAAAAGAGACTTGGCATGCTTATATATAAAAGGCAAGTACATAAGAGTAGGCTGAAGTCAGACCAGAGAGAGCCAATTGGTAGGTTGAATTGCCCAAAGCAGAGGGTATCGTTTCAAAGCACAAGTAAAGGGATTTGTCTTAAAAGGAGAGAGAGCTCTTCTATTGAAATAGAAGAGAAGGGCTAGGGGCTTATAATAATCAATCATTGCTACACTGCCTCCCTTTTGCTGTCAAAATTTTCTGTCTGTGATTTTTTTGTTATAGTTGTATGATTCTAACAATGAGTGAATTACAATGTTAAGAAATGTGAATGCTTTATAAGATGATTTGAAAGAAATGAGGGTGGGAAAAATGGAGAGTTATAATGTATAATAGTTATTTTAAATGGAATGCTCTTGCTGTACAAAAATGCCCCATCCTCCTGTGATCCTTCCTTTAAACATAGTTAAGTCTTTTTATTAGAAATTAATAGCCCTGTCCATTTACAACATAAGCACAAGTGTTTTGTTGTTTTTGCAAAAATGAGAACATTTAGCCAGACCCAAAGTCACAAAGTGGCCTATTCTCCACATCAGCTGGTTTGGGTTTTAACCAGGACAGAGGCCTTGTCTTGTATTTTCTTTCACTGTTTCCTTTTATTATGTTTCCTTTAATGCATTTCTTTTATTCAATTTGGAGATGGAATATGGCAACAATATTTTAGACTATTAGCTTATTCAATAGGAAATATATATTCCTGTTTCAAACAGCGCATCTGTCTACTCTCAGGAATGTTAAATAATAACAATAGTACAACGGAGCAGCTTAGGATAGGAAATGAAAACCACTGTGAGTTCTGGAACACTTGGAAGGATACTCTAGACAGAATGTAATTAAGTAGTTGGAATTTGGCCTAAGTGGTTTAGGCCACCAGGGTTAAAAATATGCTTTTTCTGAGCAAAGTGCCTTAGATTTTTTTAAAGATCAGAAATATCAGCACGTATAATAAGATGATCAGAACATCCTCCCTCCATGCGTCTCCATTATAAATATTGATTCTATGTGCCTTACAGGGTTCTATTCTCTCAGTTAAAGCCAGAAAGGAGAGGAGAGTCTGTCTTCTTGGGAAAAGGGAGAAGAGAGTTCTCTTTGTTCCCCATTAGGGCACATGTATTCTAGTTACCAGGGCTGCCATATTTCTGCCTCATCTGTTCAGCTGAGGAAAACAAATTCACCATATTGTACATATCTTTAGTGGGAAGTTACAGAAGCAAGAATAACAACACGGAAAGGAACCTTGATGGAGAACCATTGTTCTAATGCAACTTTATTACCTGCTTCCTCTATCCGGAGCCCCAACACAAAAATATAATGTAGTGGATATAGTGGATATCCACTACATAAAATGTAGTAATGCAGTGGATCTGGGCATGAAAAAACTCATCTCTTACTCTGCTTCCAGCACTGGGAAAGGTGAAAATAAAATGCCCAAGGAAGAAAATAATTAATGCTGATATTGTAGTATTATTATATGTGTAAGTTTAATAATGGTCCCCAAAGTAGCCAGGTCTTAATTTCTGGAAACTGTGAACGTTAGCTTACATGGCTAATGAGAGCTTGCTGGTATGATTAAAAATCTTGGAATCTTGAATTACCTGAAGAAGAATCCTTAGAATTATCCTTTTAAGAGGGAGGTAAATGGTGATTAGACTATAGCTAGAAGATTAGAAGGCCCTGTATATAGTGAAAGCCAAGGTCAATGGAGGCAGAAAGAGAAGAATCTACACCGCTGGCTTTGAAGAACAAAGCAGAGGCCATAATCCAAGAATGCAGAGTCCTGGAGAAGCTGAAAAAGGCAAGCAAACAGATTTTCTCCCAGAAACTCTGGAGGGAATCTGGTGCTGTTCACACTTTGATTTCAGCCCAGTGAAATCCATTTAGGATCTCTGACCTCCAGAACTTTAAGAAAATAAATCTGTGCTGATTTAAGCTGCTCAGGATGTAGTCCTTTTTTACAGCAATCATAGGAAACTGGTATACTCTACATGGTTGTGACCTACTAGTACAGTAGAATAAGCATCCTGAGAGCTCCATATATCACTTATCCAAAGTCTGATACTCACCATTGTATTTTGAGAAAATGTTGTCCCTGTTTATGCCACAGTGTTTCAGAAAAGAATAAGAACATTTAAAGACAGTCTTATTTAAATATAAAGTACTATTACCTTCAGAATATCTCAATCTAGATAATGATAATAGCATAACATGTCAAATTTTTTTTCTGCCACGTCACCCTAAAGAAACAAACAAAAAAGTTTTTTTAGGGCTTCCCTGGTGGCGCAGTGGTTGAGAGTCCACCTGTCGATGCAGGGGACACGGGTTCGTGCCCCGGTCGGGGAGGAGCGGCTGGGCCCGTGAGCCATGGCCGCTGAGCCTGTGCGTCCGGAGCCTGTGTTCCGCAACGGGAGAGGCCACAACAGTGAGAAGCCCGCGTACCGCAAAAAAAAAAAAAAGTTTTTTTAATATAAAACTGAAAATAAAAAAATAATATAAATGCCCCCAAAAGCTCTCTGAACCACACATTTTACCTAATAGAGCATAGGAGAATGTGTGTACAAAATTAAAATAATACTGCAAAAGTTGATTGATAATTTTTCCATATCTTGTTAAATAAGTGAAAAAGTTTCCTGGGGAAAAATTAGTTTAGCATTGAGATGATTTAAAGCACCATATAAACTCATTTAAAAAATAAGACCAACAAATTTAAACTCAACTGCAATTAATTTAGTCAGCAGAAAACAATCTTTTTTACTGACAATACACTGACAGATAATCCATCTTTTTGTTGCTGGTTTTGGTTTCTTTTCTTTTTTTTTTTTTTTACTTGTTTGTTTTTCAGATGTCTTCATTTAGTTAATAAATTTTACATATTTAATTTTACAACTGATAAATTTCAGCTACATATATCCACTTAAAATATTTCCCTGGTCACATTCCCAAATATGATTTTCAGGCACTCTACTAAATTTATTTTAACATGAAAGGAGTTTATTCCATATCAACTGAAGCACTAATACTTACTAACCAAAAGATTCTTTATTTTAGTAGACATTTATTAAATATTTCTCTCCATTTACTTTATTTTATTTCAGACTCCCACAAATTCTCACCTGGGTTAGTATAAAAGTCTGCCAACTTGTCACTTTCCACTGCCTTTTCTTTAATCATCAGTTTTCTATCTTATTTTCAGAGTAATCTTTCTAATCACAGTGTCAGTACCATGATTAGAAAATTTAAATTGCTCCATATTTCTCTTAAAGTAAAATCCACACTTCTTAGTACGTTTTATAAAATCTCCATGAATAATATCTGTCATTTCTCTCCAGTCTCATTTGTCATTCTCCAGTTTACT
Organism: Pseudorca crassidens; assembly: GCF_039906515.1. NCBI lineage: Eukaryota > Metazoa > Chordata > Mammalia > Artiodactyla > Delphinidae > Pseudorca > Pseudorca crassidens. Next base: position 17,687,800 of record NC_090299.1, read on the forward strand.
CAAAATTAAACATTCTTAGATTCTCTAAATTCACTGTTGCTTCTGTCTGCTGCATAGATTCTCTCTGCCTGAAAATACTTCTCCAAAATAAAATGTTTAGGGGGTGACTGGATATATACATCTCCAAAGTGTCCAGGAGATGAATCTAAGCTGGAGTCATCCAGGAAGAAAGTGGGTTTATAAACCATGGCTACAGATGAGATTACTCATAGATGTGTTTGCAGTAAGAAGAGGTTGTGCATGAAAATCTATAGAACACTGACAATGAGAACAATGAACTCATGCAGAGGATTTAAAAAGGAGCAGTTAGAAAGATTAAAAAAAAAAAAGCAAGGATAGTGTGGTTTCATAGAAGCTTATAGAAAAGAGCCTTCCGAAGATGAGGATATTGCCAAACAAACGAATTAAGGAGAACAGAATAATGTTTGTTTGCTTGGTGAGGAGATGGTCACTCCATTTTCAATGGAATGGTAAGATTGGAAAGTTGAAGTGGTGAGGTTGGGAATTTGGACCTGTGAGTCCAGATTTCAAGATTGGAGTAAAGGAGACACAGAAATGAAAAGTTAGAATATTGGTTAATTCAATAAATGATGAAGCCATCTTGACAATGTACAAAATTTGGGGTGTAGAGGAAAATTATGTCAAATTCTTCAGTGAATGGGAAGGATTGATGGTTTAGTAGATCATAGATCCCAGAATGATGAGAGAGTAATATAGCTGACGTTTGAGCTGTATGGTACGGGAAGGTTTAAATACTCATGAAAAAACAAAAAAGGTCTTACCTTGTAAACATGTGAGAAAGGAGGACATCAATCCTATTTCCCAACCTGGGGAAGAAGGAGCAATAAACACTTAAGAGCTTTGCTGATCTCTCCTTTAAGTTCCATTTAAAGATTTCCTCCTGGTATAGAGTATGTTTCATCTAAATGTTCAATTTGAAGAAAATTCACTCAAACTTTGGCTAATAAGTCATGGAAGTTATCAATTCTTTACATTCTCAAGGTGACACTTGAAAGTAATGTATGCTTGCATGTGAACACTTTATTGCTTGACAGTTCTTTCTCTGTCATACATACAGTACACTGTACTTTGTTCTGTGGCACTAAGAAGTGTTTTCCACCACATTCCTTCTTACGAGCTGAGTATTTATTAGAAAAGTGTTTCTAACCCATAGAATAAGACTGTCCAGCAGAGTCTTTAGAAGCCAGACTTTAGAGTCTGTCTGAGTTTGAATACCGAGTTAATCTTAGACAAGTTATTCAACTGTCGAAGCCTTAGCTTTCTCACCAGCAAAATGGGGTTAATAAATTCTATCGTGGTGAAGATTAAACAAAGCAATGTTTTACAAATGCTTAGCACAATGCGTGGCACATATAAAGAGCTATTATCTCATAGACTTGTTGACCTCACGTGCCTATTCCTACCTCATTTCTGTTCTCTTAAGAACTAGAAAGAATGCTAATCAAGAAAAGGCAGAATTTCATTTATGACATGCATTCAGGAGGAAATTGCCTGGAGAACAAATGTTTTGAAACAACATTTTTTCAAAGGGTGGAACCAGTTCTCATGCTGTCATCCTTGCCCACAATCATATGCACTGGTTCCTTCCTTGACAGAAAATGAAGTTTGCTCTTACACAGACACAGGCTTTGACTTTGATTCATATTCTTGTTGACATGTTTACTTCTAAAGTCACTTTATTTTGTGATTGGTCAACATAGGTCTAAGGTTTTGTGGGGTTTTTTGCCACAGATTTTCAGAAGTCATTGCCCTGCCATGCTATCCTTAAATGTTATGTCTTCCTTCTATTTATAAGCACGCCTATATGCTTTTCTTTTTCTGTTTCTCTGACTCTACTGCCCTTCCCATTTTCTCTGCCTACTGAATTCTCACATAATCCTCAAGATCCAGATTAAAAGTTGCTCTAGACCAAATGTTGCCTCCCAGCCTGAGTTAATCATTCCCTCTGCTAAATGCTAGCATCTTCTTTCTGTGACTCTAATAAACATGCAAGTCAGAATCAAAATAATGCATTTTAAAACTCATATACCTAAAGGGCACAGCCACGCATATGTGTTTTGAAAAAAATGATAATAGAAATACCTATGTGTTTTTGTTGTGCATCCCTGGGTAAGAATAACTACTCTAGTATAATATCTATAAATAGTAACTCTTGGTTTTTAAGTCTTTCTTTTCCACTAGACTCTTAGGTCTCTGAAGAGAAAGACCTGGTTCTGTTTTCTGTGTCCATAAAACCCAGCAGGACATTGTATAAAACACACTCACTAAACTTTTATTTAATAAATGAATAAATGGAAACCAGTTTTAACTCTATTAGAGCAACAGCTTGGATATTCAATTATTATTATTATAATTAAGAAGAAAATCTGTGTAGTCTTTCCAATGTTACATATTTAGTTCAAGGACTTTTTTTGTCCCAATAAGACAACTAAAATCTGAAATTTTAAAATTACTTTGCAAAAGTTACTTTGGCTCTAATTAATATACAGAATTATTAGCTACCTAGCCCTGTATGAAAGGCTGCTGTTGACAGATATTATCTTGGGTCCTGTGTAATGACTATAAAATGTCAGCGAGCAAAGCCTCAGACCACACAAGTTTAGGGTGAAATTGGATGATGTGGATCAAGAAATCATCACAAAATAAGGTTCTCTATATAGGATTTTTACTTTTTGAAACTTTTTTGAAATCACAAGCTAAGGAATTTGATGACTTTCTCTCTTTTTCCTTCTTTCCCTGGCTTCTATCATGGAGAAAAGATTTATCCCTGGGCTCCATTGTAGAGTACACATTCTGAATTGGGCTCCATTGTAGAGTACACATTCTGAGAGGCATTGCACCAACTCAACCTGCAGGTTGCATTCAGTGGGTACAGAAGAAATAGCAACATGAATTAAAGTGTAGTTGATGTCATCTCTGTATCATAAAGGCTGAAATTTGAGCAACTGCTGATAGAGCGATAGAGAATTTCTTACAGTATTTGTTGGTATTCATGAATACTCCACATGAGTTAGCAAGGAATTCCTCAGACAAAGGAATTGGTAGATATCAGAGAATAAGGAAAATGAAACAAATAAAATATTTAGGCAGAACTAAGATAAAGATAGTTCTGTTAAACATATCTAACCAAAGATTTCAGCAGTACTCTGGTGGTGGAAAAATTGATAATAAATGCCAATATTACCGTGTAGCTGTATACAGTTTGCAATTATAAAAAGTATATTATGAGAAGGAAAGTTCTGAAAGGAACTTTGCTTCTTTGTCCAAGAATCTAGGAAAATATCATTTATTTTCTCTAGAAATAAAGACTTTAATTTACCTTTACAGCAGTTTTTGTTTTTGTTTTTTGCCTTGAGGAATTGAAAGATTTAGCTGTATCCATGCTCGTAGTGAAATGATACGGGAATAGTGAAACTTTCTGGAGAAGTTGCTCATGGGCAGAAGAAAGAACCTCAGCAGAACTTTGGCACAGCTGGGGTCAGGAACAGCTTGGATTTATGGAGCATGTAACACTTCCAGAGGAGAAGCTTGGGGGAAAAAAAACCACAACAACCTACTTCTCAATATCGAATGGGACCTCAAATCACAATTTGAAAAGTGTCAGTGATCTATAATGGCTGGAGAACTCTGGGTCACATATTTGTTTATGCTTATTAGTTATGTGATAAACCACACTTATTCCATAAAGTGGGCACACATTGTCAATCAGGTCTTTTGTTGTTTTTATAAGTCTTGATTTAATAGTTCATCTTTTGTAAGATTAAGGAAAGGTAGCTTAATTAAGTGAATTCAACTGACGTTTGCTATCATTATTCTAGTAGCCAAGGTAGATAGACCAATTAGGCAGCAACACTTAAAAAACAGAACCTAAACAAAGCCTGTTCCAACTGGGGTATGCCTCATGGAGGGTTATCATTCTAGGTTAATATAGAGAACCTAAGGAGATGAAAAAAGTGGACGGCATTCTCTAATCACAAACAGAATCACATCATCCAACATTGGTTTACTCCAGGCACTCCAAGGCATCCTTGGATGTGCCTTCAGAGATAATGTGGAAGCAAAATGAAGAGTTAAATACCAACCAGAAAAACTTTAATTTCCTTTTTTTCATCCAATAGTGGGAACAGGATTAACTATGTCAGAAGAATTTCCTTTTCTTTGTTTTCTTAACCATTGGCTATACACGTTTGTAACTAATTCTTCCTATATTATTATTTAATTTTATTATCATAACAATTATAGATTTTTCAAAGAGAGCAATTATTTCTTTTGATTTTCATGCATCTCAGCAACACCAAGGTGTCTATATATCCTCAATGTACAATAGACGATCAGGAATTTTTCATTAGCAAATCTTATTTCTGACTTTGGAGTCATAGCTTAATCACAGAACAATAACTAGTGATCTTTAGAAGCTTATGGATCATAAGTAACAGAATTAACCAAAAGAGAAGTAGGTCAAGAATGCCACTTTGTGTTTCTGCTGGAGATGAATGGATTACGCTATGAACACGATCTCTTAATGTGCACCCCTTACTAAAGGCACAAATTTGTTTGGAAGTATAAAAAAGGTTTTATTTAAGAGTAATTTGTTCTCCTGAACCTTCTGTTCCAGTGATGTTGCTGTGTACAGTGAAATCTCAGGTGTGTGGCCTGAGCGTAGACACGCACAGGATGGCCTAAGTCACTTCACTTGCCAAACTACATTTTCTGTAAGTCTAAGGCTTTGCTTAATATTTCAAAGTAATTGTCATCATTTTATTTTTCCTATTTTATTTGGCAAGTTAAACACTAGTTACCAACAGCATAGACCACTTTGGTGTCCAAAGTTGTTAAAGCAAACAAATGAACACATGTACACACACAATCCAAAGATGCTCTTAGGAAATTTTCTTGATGATAAGACAGTGAACAGAAAATTAATAAACGTGCATTGTAGATGGTAAGCTTAGGGTGGGGGGGCTTCCACAGGATGCTGGATGTGATATTGATGGCAGGTCAGCATGTAAGGTAGACACCATGGAAGGAGAGAAAGAAAATGATAATTAGAAAGAGAAAACTTATGCACCCCCTGATGAAATTGCAAAGTTTGGCAGTAATTGCAGAGTTGTCAACAAAATGAAAAGAGTAACCACATGGGACAACAATAAGACATTTAGGAAGGAATACATTGCAAAAGCCTAGAGGGAAATACCCTTTCTTCAGGCTGCCCTTCCAAAGCACTGTCACTCCCCTATTCAGCCATATAAAAGTAACAGACCATATAAAAATCATCAAAAATTTGGCAACCTGGGACACTAAAACAGACACATAGATCAATGGAACAGAATAGAGAACCCAGAAATAAACCGACACTCATATGGTCAATTAATCTACGGCAAAGGAGGCAAGAACGTACAATGGAGAAAAGATAGTCTCTTCAGCAAGTGGTGCTGAGAAAACTGGACAGCTACATGTAAAAGAGTAAAATTAGAACATTTTCTAATACCATATACAAAAATAAACTCAAAATGGATTAAAGACCTAAATGTAAGAACGGAAACATAAAATTCCTAGAAGAAAACAAAGGCAGAACTCTCTTTGACATAAATCGTAGCAATATTTTTTTGGATCTGTCTCCTAAGGCAAAGGAAACACAAGCAAAAATAAACAAATGGGACCTAATTAAGCTTTTGCACAGCAGAGTAAACCGTGGACGAAACAAAAAGACAAGCTACTGAATGGGAGAAAATATTTGCAAATGATATGACCAATAAGTGGTTAATATCCAAAATATATAAACAGCTCATACAACTCAACATCAAAACAACAAACAACTCGATTAAAAAACGGGCAGAAGAACTGAATAGACATTTTTCCAAAGAAGACATACAGATGGTCAACATGAAAAGATGATCAACATCTTTAATCATCAGAGAAATGCAAATCAAAACCACAATGAGATATTACCACACACCTATCATAACGACTATCATCAAAAAGAACACAAATAACAAATGTTGGCAAGGATGTGGAGAAAAGGGAACCCTTGTACACTGTTGGTGGGAATGTAAATTAGTGCAGCCACTATGAAAAACAGTAGGGAGCTTCCTCAAAAAAATAAGAATAGAACTACCATATGATCTAGCAATTCCTCTCCTGGGTATATATATATGCAGAGAAAACCTTGCACCCAAATGTTCATAGCAGCATTAATTACAATAGCCAAAGTATGGAAGCAACTTAAGTGCTCATCAGCAGGTGAATGGATAAAGAAGATGTGAAATATATATATATACACACACACACACACAATGGAATACTACTCAGCCATAAAAAAAGAATGAAATTTTGCCATTTGCAGCAATATGGATGGACTTGGAGGGTATTATGCTTAGTGAAATAAATCAGACAAATACTGAATGGTATCACTTATATGTGGAATACAAATACAACACACTAGTGAATATAACAAAAAGAAACAGACTCTCAGATATAGAGAACAAACTAGTAGTTACCAGTGGGAAAAGGGAAGCGGGGAGGGGCAAGATAGGGGTAGGGAATTAAGAGGTACAAACTACTATATATAAAATAAATAAGCTACAAGGATATATTGTACAGCACAGGGAATATAGCCAATATTTTATAATAACTATAAATGGAGTATAACCTTTAAAAATTGTGAACCGTGTTGTATGCCTGAAACATATAATATTGTACATCAACTATGCCTCAATAAAAAAAAATTTAATTAAAAAAATAAATATCCCACCTCCAGTGAGGGGGTGTGTGGAATTTGGCAACCTAAAGCAAAAGAAATTTGCCTAGTCACTAAATTAAAACTGTTGTATGCTTGTTCAATATACTTAACAAATCTTGGAGCAAAGAATGGGCAAATGTGACAATTCCTTAAATCAAACAGCTTGGGGAAAATCCAGCTGGTATACATTTTCATGGTTGTTATAAAATAGTGTAGTGCTATGGAAAACAATATGGAAGTTCTTCAAAAAATTAAAAATGAAACTACCATATGATCCAGCAATCCTATTTCTGCATATATATACATATATCCAAAAGAATTTAAATCAGGATATCAGAGAGATATCTGCACTCCCATATTCATTCTATTCTGAAATTACAACACTGTAAATTACTATGTGGATTAGTTAATTCAGAGTTAATGTTGAAACCAAAAGTCTATAGTATATCCATCTCCATGGAAAATAAATGGATTTTGAAGAGAGATTAACTAGACATAAGACAAATTTGCTTTCAGTCTGACTCATCAAAAATTTATTAGGAATTGTCATTTCTGAAAATGACATTTTAAAAACTTATTAAATAGAATAATTTAGTCAGAACTCAATATTTAAAGTTTAATAAACTGCTGACCACTCTATCATCTCAAACATAGTGTTACCACAGTGCTTTATTTCTGTATTTTTACTGGGAAAACAATAAATATTAAGAAAGTATTCTGTATATATGTACAATGATTGTTGTTCCTTCTTACTTTAAGTCTGGAAAATAATACATCTGTTTAACATCATGGCTGCTCTGGAATTCTCATTGAAAACTTTTTTTAACAGACTATTCCAAGAATATCCTTTGTTTCCTCTTACTGTATAATATTAAATCCACTGTAAACAGTGAAAGCTTAGCCTTTCACTCCCCTCTTTGGTACCCTGTCTGATAAATCAAGAAACAGAAGCATTTTAAATCTGTTTACATATTAGATATTTAGTTTATCAATTATTTCTTCCCCCAGTCACTCTTCCAGAAACAAGCTGGATATAGACAGACACAAGACACTTTTTGCCAGCAGTTTCACTTTAGTTTGCATATGTGCTTAATTGTACAGAATGTACCAAGTGTTGTTGCTATTTTCAGTCATAGTTTCTTTGCTGGAAAATGGGATCTGGTTTTTGTGAGGCCTCACCATTCATATTTGATTGCCTGAAGAAATTCGTTTGTTTGAAATTTGTCTAATATTTCAGTACCTTCACATTGCCTTAATTGTTCACAGTTTTTCTCAACTGTCCCACCAACTGGCTGCTCCTTTTAACAGATGAGGGTACAATATTGCTGACAATATTTTAGCATGATCTTATCAGAATCAAAATGATCTACAAGCTAATATTCACTCACATCATTTACTTTTGCATAGCATACAAGGTACGGGAAATGAATTGTAATTTTGTTCTAACCTTTCCTGAAAGAGCTCACAATTGATTACATCTTCTTCCCCACTGAAGGTTTAGTATCTCTCTTTTTTTTATATCAAATCTAAATTCTACATGTTTTAACAATTATATCGTTTATATACATTCATATGTAATCACTCTTTATATTTTAGCACTACCCACTTTACCATAATGACAATTCTATTAAAATTTTTCTTCAGAGTTATTAAGCAGTTAAATGCCTAAAGCTATACCTATAAACTCATGAAGACTGAAAACAGTGTAGTTTTATGCTGCTGACATTCATGCCTTGTTTATATGCATAGCTTTCCAGGTTTTGATGGCTGTACAATTAATCTAATATATTTTGAGTAAACTACTGTGTGCCAAATATTAGGATGCTGATTTCTAAGCATTATAATCAATCACAGGATTACTGAAATGCCTGTGTGTTGCATTGTACATGCTGCTCCCCAGGCTGTTGTATGACAAGTCACCTTGGCACCCAGGACACTTACATGAAAAGCCACTTGTAACACAATGCCATTAGAAGGGGTCTATACAGTGTAAGGTTCAGCACCAAATGGAGTGAGTGTCCTGTAGAGTTGTAGGATACAGTTTCTCAGTTACCAGATTCTGGCACTGGTGGTTTCTCTCAATGCCAATTTTTTTCGTCAAAAATTTATTCTATATTATTCTTCAAAAAAGAAATTATATCCTTCCACTATAAAATAGCATAATAAAAATTTAAGTGTCTGTAAGTAAATACTACACTGGATAAATGAAAAACTAGATTCAAAAAACCAAACATGAGTATAGATGGAAGGGAAAACCCAGATAACTGTTTTCAGAGTAAAGCACAATAACAATGCCTCACTAAAAGCGGGCACCATTCAAGGAAGCACCCAAGAAGAGACCACAACACGTTTAATTCCTCTTCGTGGGGAGCAGTTACAGTAGCCCTGATAATTCTGTATAGTTAGAACCAAAGAGGTAACGGTCTACCATACATACTTCTCATTTAACTGATTAAGAAAATTATATTAGAATATTTAGTTATTAACCAAAGACATCTGATTTGGCAATCAGATTTTGATCTTTCTTCTAAACAGCAATAACAACAACAAACACATAAAATAACTGCATCTTGAAATATTTTCAATGTATCAATATTTTGTCGATTAGTTTTACAGAATATCACCAGGTTTTTGTTGTGTTGAAGCAAACAAAATCCACATACTGTTAACATAAAAAAAAATACATGTTGGAAAGTTAAATATGCATTATGCCTTATTTGTACTATAATATTGTGAATGCACATATTTCTCTTTTTAAATTAATTTTTATTGGAGTATAGTTGCTTTACAATATTGTGTTAGTTTCTACTGTACCGCAAAGTGAATCAGCTCTACATATACATATGTCCCCTCTTTTTTGGATTTCCTTCCCATTTAGTTCACCACAGAGCATTAAGTAGAGTTCCCTGTGCTATACAGTAGGTTCTCATTAGTTATCTATTTTATACATCGTGTCAATAGTGTATATATGTCAATCCCAACCTCACAATTCATCCCATCCCTGCTTTCCCCCTTGTATCTATATGTTTGTTTTCTACGTCTGTGGCTCTATTTCTGCTTTGCAAATAAGATCATCTATACCATTTTTCTAGATTCCACAAATATGCATTAATATACTATATTTGTTTTTCCTTTCTGACTTACTTCACTCTGTATGACAGTCTCTAGGTCCATCCATGTCTCTACAAATGACCCAATTTCCTTCCTTTTAATGGCTGAGTACCACATCTTCTTTATCCATTCATCTGTCGATGGATATTTAAGTTGCTTCCATGTCCTCGCTATTGTAAATAGTCTGTGGTGAACATCGGGGTGCATGTGTCTTTTGGAATTACATTCTTCTTAGGGTATATGCCCAGGAGTGGGATTGCTGGGTCATATGGTAATTCTATTTTTAGCTTTTTAAGGAACCTCCATACTGTTCTCCATAGTGGCTGTATCAATTTATATTCCTACCAACAGTGCAAGAGGGTTCTCTTTTCTCCACACCCTCTCCAGCATTTACTGTTTGTAGATTTTTTTTTGCAGTACGCGGGCCTCTCACTGTTGTGGCCTCTCCCGTTGCGGAGCACAGCCCCCGGACGTGCAGGCTCAGCGGCCATGGCTCACGGGCCTAGCTGCTCCGCGGCATGTGGGATCTTCACAGACTGGGGCACGAACCCGTGTCCCCTGCATTGGCAGGCGGACTCTCAACCACTGCACCACCAGGGAAGCCCTGTTTGTAGATTTTTTAATGATGGCCCTTCTGACTGGTGTGAGGCGATACCCCATTGTAGTTTTGATTTGCATTTCTCTAATAATTAGCGATGGTGAGCATCTTTTCATGTGTTTCTTGGCATATTTCTCAATTTAATCATTGCAATATAACACTTGCAATATAACACTATTTCACTGTATGTTTTTAAGCATATAGTCTTTATTAAAAACTATTTTTCTATGTTTTATTCAGTGATATTAAAAATTCAACATATAACACTCTATAAAGAAAAATAATAATATACAGAGTACATACAGTCTGATCATAATAAGCAACCTCTGGGTTAGTTGGAAGTATAATTTTATTGAACAAACATGAAACAATCAAGACAAATGATTTTATAAGACATTTAAACTAACATTATTGAGCTCTTTATTACAGGTAGCAGCTGTGCAAAGCAGTTTACAAAATTGATTTTTTTCCTTTAAACAACCTTAAAATTAGGTACAACTGCTGTGCCTATTTTATTTAAATTCAGTGCGAGGACAACAGATTCAATCTGCATGGTGCTAGATGCATAATTTTATTTGTTAAATACATGTTATGGGTATAATATTTACTCAGTTAAATATGATTTTTAACAATTATTAGGTAGAAGTGTTTGAGTTAAAGCATCTCCAGTGAGGAAAAATGTGTTTATTATTCACCATGAAGTGTTTCTATTTTCCACTTTTTTTCTGACTTTTTTATGTTTTCTCCTTTCGTTCTTAAAATAAACATATTCTGAGATCACAGATAATTACTTAAGTGCATATTTTGGTTTTGACTCATACTCTAGCCAAGAATGAAGACAAAGAATGAAGATAGGGTTGATTGACTCTCCTCTAGAAAGAAAAGGGAAGGGAAAATTCAATATAAGCATAGCCGTTCAAAACACTATGGATTTATGTACTTTTGAAATCCTGGAAAGAGATGAATTCCATGCAGCATCCCTGGACAGTATTTGTGCTTTGTAGGTGTTGTAGATTTGAAATACTTCTCTCTAGATGGCAAGACTTGACTGGAAACATTATATCTGCCAACTCTCAATTATCCACAGACTATTATTAAATTTGAAAATTAAACAGGCCTCTGCTTTCTCTTTGTTTTACTTACATATTTTTTCTTCCTGCTAAAATTTTGACAATTTCACTGCCAAGTGGTTTTCCACCAAAATATCTTTGTTCTGGAAAAGAACAAAGAAAAATCAGTCACTTTGAATCCTGTTAATGGACTAGGTAAAAAGGATTTGGTTAGAGAAAAAATTAGCTCACCTAACACCCAAACGAATTTCCAAGAAAAATCTTGTCATATCCTAAGTAGTAGACAGTTTAGAAAAAAATTTTTCATTTGAGGCTCTGAATTTGTCTTAAAAGTCAAAATACCAGCCAATAACAAGTAAATGGCAATACATAATATCTGTTGCCTGTTATAAGTAAGGTGTAGTCTTGCAAGAGTTGACCATTTTTGTTATAATCAAGCAGACATTTTACTTGCAAGTAAGATTTTGTTATAAGCAAGCAGACATTTTACTGTATTTTCCCTAGTTCAGCAGAATAATTTGCCATCAATAAAGAGAGAGATATATATATATATATATATAACTTACCATAAATTTGGCAAGAGTACTGTCACGATTAAATTTCCATTGCAGAGAAATTTTAAAGCATATTTTCCAAAAGAACAGAAAGTTTAGAAACAAAATGTATAGCTAAGAAGCGTTATTAAAGTGACTCAAGTAAAATTTAGTTTTCTTCTATTGCCTGAAGGGCAATATGTGAAGAAACTAGATTATACATGCATGCATTATTTTTTCTAACTAAAAGTCTCTTTTCCCTTCTCACAAGAGTTCAAAAGGGACCACTCTAAGAGTATATTTTTATGGGAACTTCCACTAATTCCTACCAGTCCCAAGGTATTTTTAGGTTAGCTCTAAAGGAAAAAGGAAAAGTCTAGTCCATGATCTGAGTGTACCAATTACCCAAATGTTTAATTAAGGGATCCACGCAATTTCTCACTTTTTAATCCAAATGTTTGGTACTATAAAAACATAAACATAGTCTTATAATAGGTGAAGGAGCTCCCAAGGAAAGCCCATGTTCAGTTTCCTTTAATGAGGAGCAAATGATAAAAAGATGATCAGGCAATTTTTACCACTTCTTTCTGTCTGACTTTCACTAACATAAATTTTTATATGTGCTCAATTTTAAGATAATACCCAAAATATTAATAAATAGGTTTTGAATCAACACTAGATGTATATGATATGGCAATTTTTAATTTTCTTTTTCTTGTTTAGACTTTTCATACAAAGCTACTTTCAATGAAGGTACTTAAGAACTTTTCTCAATTTAATGTTTTTGTCAAATATTTCCTACGTGTCTAGTAAGATGTTAAGCATCATGGTGATATTAAAAACTAGGTTTGGCACAAACAAGTTACATATTGTAGATAAATCAACTGAAAATAATATGTAATATGCATAATCTGGTCAGAATGCAGGGGAATTTGAAAAGAGAGGGATCTTCCGATGAGTTAAAAAAGAGAACAAGGAATAATCTACTAAGAATCATCATTATGTTCCCACACAGCAAACTGACACTTGGTAGATATTTGGAAAATATCTATAGAATGAGTAATGGAGTTTGAGGACTGGGTAATCTAATCTATATAATGTGTCATATAACCTGGAACTTGAGTATAACTCAATGAGTAGCTTTATATTCCACAGCTATATGGCAGTAGCCCAGTTCTGATAAAGATGAGAGAATTCTGACCAATATCAGAGATATCCCTGGGCCACTGCTGATGGGGAATCATGGTTAATAATCTGAGAAATACCAACAACCATGAGCACAGGATTACGGCAGCCCAAAACAATGTCTCAACCATCAATGTCCTGCCTTGCAATCCTTAACGAATTTTAAGGACGGCATTGACAGACTAAAGAGCTGGGAAAAAAAGGAACATGTCTGACATTCAGAATATACATACTTTTCTCTTTATCTTTCTGTTTCCTACCCTGCTTCCTTCTTACTCCCCACCTCCTCCATTGTATTTACACAAGTAAAAGCAATATTTGATATTATACAATTTGAAAACAGTTTATTCTGACATTAATGTTTAAGTGAGTGCTATGTTAAGAAGTATGGTCAAGCCTCTTTTGTTCTTGCCTAATTACAGATAAGAAAAACATTCTGTGCAATAAAAGTAGTTTTGTCTTCTCAAAGTTCAGGGAATGATATTTATCCAAAGGCCAAATGTCCCATCTTCAGAGCAGAGGTGTCATGCAGTTATGGTGTCATCGTAGAATGCAGACCATCTGGGAAAGCGGGTCCTCACCACACTCTTCTAGACCCTGCTGACAGAAGGACTGCACATTACAGTGGGTTTCCATTCCACAGCTGCTGACTGGATGAATTTCCCAGTAGAACTCTTCAATTAGTTAGTTACTTCTAGCCCATTCCCCATAGAAGATGCAAAAGGCTAGCACCTGCTTGTTTTGAATGCTAAGAAAAACAGAGGCTCTGAGAAAGTCCTCAGAACATGTGGGGATGAAATAATGCAACCAAGAAACTTAACAGAGGATCTGCCAGTAGGAAAATTTTCCAGTGGCTTAAGCGTTTGGACAGTTAAACTCAACTAACTGAGAAAGGAAAGGAGTTAAGCATGTG